>NW_027507748.1:279245636-279338136 GCF_037356315.1 Lithobates pipiens | reverse complement strand
GGTCTGCACTGCCACGTGGATGGTGCTGAGCAATCAGAATCCGTTTGGCCCATATTGGCATTGCTGGACAGAGAGGAGAGAAAGCAGAAGGAATTTCAAATTCCCTGACGGATTGGCACTTTGGGAGGTAAGTATAGCAGGGACTGGGGGGTGGGGAGGGGGTCCAGGGTTAGTTCATCTTTTACAGATTTTCTGTATTGGTGAACTTACACTTTGAAATTTATATAAACTGCTGGTTCCTAAACCATTACATGCAGGCATAGTTAAATTGGCACAGCTTTGGAAAATGTAACGATGTATACACTGGCAGGAAAATGTATGTCCCTTGAAATGAACTGGTTTTATGCAGTGATTTGCCTGCAAATGTAATGTGCTCCTCATTTTTTTTTTGTTTTTAAGTTCAAATACTTTTTATATATATTTTTTTTATTATTATTTTTTAAACTTTTTTTTTCCTTTTTTCACAACACATACAAACAATTCATTAAACAAAACTCTTGTCTCTAGTTATCTTGATAGTTAGACATTCCATTAACATACTTTAAAGTGATTGTAAAGGGTCGTTTTTTTTTTTTTTCTTTTAAAATAACAAACCTGTTATTTACCTTTCTAAAAAAGTAAGCAATCAAAACTACAGTTTAAAATAAATCAAAAAGTAGTCTTTCAAACTTCAGCAGTGCCACATGAACATCCGTCCAATCCATGGTGACCGATCAGCAGATATGAAGACCAACACTCGCGTCCTCTGATTCACCAATATCCGGTCAGCTGAAAGCTATCCATAATACTCGGGCAAATAAGGAGAGAGTAAGCCTTATGGTGTCAAACTGTAAAGCAGTGAATCGGACGTGAGTGTTGTCTTCTTATCTGCTGATCAGTCACCGTGGATTGGATGGATGTACGCGTGGCAACGATCGTAGCTACGAGGCTTTGATTTATCTTGTTTCTGGTGAGTGCAATTCCTAGAGGGATCTTAAGCACTAGATGTATTGATGGTCGAACGTTTTAAACAGCAGATGAATCACCTATGAACTGTTATATGCAAAATACGATGTTTTCCAGTTTTAGCTGGATTCATAGACTATTAAGCTTCTATGTAAAATCTTCAGCGCTGCTGAAGGTTGAAAGACCACTTTTTGATTTAATATATTTTAAACTGTAGTTTTGATTGCTTCCTTTTTTAGAAATTTTTTACATTCTAGCAGCTGCTTTTCTACCTTATATGTAATTTTTCTAAGCGCCGGATAAGTGATCTTTGTTGAGAACGTCTATGTAGTTATGTTATACTTCTGTGCAAGGGTTTTGCACAGAGTGGCCCCGATCCCTCTTTTCTGGGGTCCCCCTGCAGCGCTTCTGGCTCCTCCTCTTCTAGAGTTTCCCTCCTCGGAGAGCCGCTTTTTATGGGGGCACTTCTGCGGGGGCGCTCCTGAGTCCTGCTGCTGTGTCCATTAAAACAGACAGCAGACTCGGCCCTGCCCCCCATGTCACTGGATTCGATTGACAGCAGAAGGAGCCCAGGGCAAGCAGCTCCTGATAATGGGAATAGTATTCAGCTGGGAGGCCATCCATCCCGGAAGTCTTCCCAGCCTGGAGTTGAGCAATCTGTATATCCTCCAGGGTGATGGCAAACTCCAGTCCCTCATTCATCGCAGGGTCAACATTACCTAGAAAAGTAACCAATTCATCCGAAGTGTAGTCCACCCTAGAGGAGTACAGAGCCCTGTAAAAGTGAAAGAACCTTTCATTTATACTGCTAGGCGATCTCCGCACTTCCCCCACTAGAGTCCTTAATCCCAGTAATGTGGTTGACCACGAATTAACCTCTGGCTAACCAAGCCAGCAATCAACCGTTCTTGTTGCCACATTCAAAAACCCGATAGGCAGTGTTCAAAAGGGACTTCTGCATCATTCCAACCTTAAGTAGGAGACCTCTCTCAGAGCAAATTGCCAAGCCCCATAAGTGCCATTATCAGGGTTGGCTATGTAAGCAGCCTCCCTCTCTGGCCACCTCCTCCAACGCCTCCAGAGACTGCACAGATGGCCTTCGCTCCACAGCGATACAGTATATATTTACTCTTCCCCCGGACCAGGCCTTAAAGACATCCCACTGTATCGGGGGAGTGATGGTCTCAGCGTTGGTCAACCAGTACTAGTAGATAGCCTCCTGAAACTTCTTCTCTGGAGGTACACACTAGTACACAAGGCACAGAAGCTATCAAGGCATGCATGATACTATATCTTCCCCCAGGGTCTGTCCTGTATCAGTATACACACCCCCCTTGAGTAGCTGGAATATGTTGCGTGGTAATGTGCACCCACCCAGGCTCTTTTTAAGGCTCAAAATCTTAGACCCAAGGAGGTGGGTTTCCTGCAGGACACAGATGTGCGGGGAGTACTTCCGTAAAAATTTAAAAACTAAGGAACGTTTATCGGCAGAATTACACTCCTGTACATTCCAAGAAACTAGGGATACCTGAGACATGCTAGTTGGTAAGTACATTGAGAACCGCAGGTCACCCACAGCGTCCCCATTCCCACCCTCCAGGGAAGCCCACAGAAGGGGGGTTTCGTTCCATCATGGGACCAACCACTCCCAGCCCGCCAAGCCACTTCAGAACTGTCATCTTTTGTGAGAAAGATCAAACCATACCAGAAAGGAACATGGCATTTAAACTGTGCATTAGTGAAAATAAAATTAAAAACCCAACACATAATTCAACATATACTGTAACATTCTGTCAGCAACGGCAGCCCATTCCCCCACCCCATGAGACCCACCTAAAGTGAGACCGCATTAGACTCAAACAACCTGCCCTAGGGCAACAAACTGGGAGACGTTTGTCAGATGCAGAGATTTAGGAATCTCAGCATGGTTTATCACCTGGAACCAGTAAAGGGAAAACCATCATAAAAGTTCCATTGGAGATGCTGTAATGTAATGTCACCATAGCTGGGTGCTTGGTAATCACCTGGGCTATGCCAGGGGCACATAACTTAGAACTGTTATTCCAGCAGAGACCAACAGGACTCTAAACCTCACTGATGAGCAGCACCCATGCAATTCAAAGGTCAGCCGACCCAGCTATGCTACGCCAATAGTGATAACTTTAGCAAAGAAAGACAGCCAGGAAGAATCCTCGAGTGGCAGTAAGGATTATCAAGGGTGCAAAAAAAGTGCTTCATCTCGGGGGGTGGGGGGGGGGGGGGGTGGGGTGAGCGCAAAGTCTTCAACCAGTCAGCGGCATCCCTTGGAGATGTAAAATAGCGGATTGTCTCCCCATCCACCGCTCTCAGCTTAGATGGGAAAAGCGCGCTATACTTGATACCTTTGGTGCGTAAGGCTACTTTAACAGAATCAAAGGATCGGTGGAGCTTCTAGGTCTCTACGGAGAAATCCGGGAACAGCATTATGTGGCTGTTCTGATAACCTGCTCTCCTGCCACTCTAAGCAACTCATTCTGGTCTCTAAAGTTAAAAAGGCACAGAATGAATGTGCGAGGGGGGCCTCCTGTGGGCTTGGCTGCGGTGGCATATGGTGGGTTAAAGAGTGGAGTAAAGAGATAGCTGAGCCACTGGCAACAGGGATCTGAACAGCTTTTCTGTAAACAGTGAGTTCTTACCCTCCGCCAGTCCAACGATGCGGAAGTTGTTCCATCTGCATCAGTTCTCTGCATCCTCTGCACAGTGTTCCAGCACCTTGACCCTGGAGTGCAGGGAGCGGAGCACACCTGAGTTGTCCACCACACTGTACTCAAGCAGGCCAACAAGTGTCTCCGCAGCAGACAGGAGGGAGTGGACTTTGTCCTGGTCCTGTCGGACAAGTCCCACATCTAGCTGGACTTCCTCAGTTTTAGTGGTGAGGGTCGCCTGGCATGCCGCAACGGCCACCTGGCTGGTAGCTATGGCTGCGATGACCTCCGGGATGCCTGGAGTGGATGCATTAGATCCCTCTGGGAGCTCCGTCTGGGACGCCATGTTGCCACGTGTTGCCTGGCAGCCTCCCCACCGATTTCTCAGGGCTGGCTGTAGCTGTTATTTCTGGAGGAAAAGTTTTTTTCCTCCCCTGCCTCGCTCAGCATGTTTAGGTGCCATCCACCGTTAATCAGCTCAGAAACAGGCTCTAAATCACCCGGCCAGGATTGCAATATTGGTTTCCCTGCAGCAGAGCTCCAGAATAGACGGCTACTCACTTTACCATCTTGGACACACCCCGAGAGTAAGAATTAACATCTAGCATCTGTTATTGTGGTGAGTAGTTCTTGTAGGAGTATATCACCAAAAGTTTTATAGATCTTGATGGGCAATTCATCACTCCTTTACATTAGGGAAAGTTGCAACTGCTGCTTGTAATGCTTCTAAAGTGATGGGTGCATTCAAAACCTTCCTATTTGCTTCCCTCAGTTCAGGCATGGAAACCTCATAAAAAAAAAAATGAAGATCCTGTTCACTATATGAAGCTTTAGAGGCATAAAGATCTTAATAAAACAGTCTAAATCCCTGTATTATAAAAAGGGTATGTGTAAATATGTCATCTGTGGATAATCGCAAAGCAGGTATGTGGGCAGACCATTGCTAACAAATATTCAGTGTTTTTTTTTCACCTTTGTCAAAAAAGTTGGGATGCATACATTTTTTATTTATTTTTATTTTTACGCACCACATATAGTTTGAGTGATAAAATTGCTGAACATCAAGCCATTCCCATTCTGTCCCCCTATTGGGATTAACTAGATATGCCTGTTCAGTATCATCAATCCGCTGCCTAGCACTGGTTTTCTCATTTCCTAGTATTAGTTTTAATGGCTGATGCTTCTTTTAAACATAAACCCCTTAAATGAGCCTTTAATGTATTCCACACTACTAAGGAGGAGGCTGAATGTCTTTTATCAATTAACCACTTGCCGACCTCAGAGGTGATCAAATGCCACAAAAAGAAAGCTCTATTTGTGGGGAAGAAAGGATGTCAGTTTTGTTTGGGTACTGCACAATTATCAGTTAAACCAAAGCAGTGCCTGGCCATTAAGGGGGGGAATCTTCCAGTCTGTAAGTGGTTAAAAAGCAATTCAGTTGTAATAATAATTGATCTGAATGTTTAAAAAGAGTAATCCCAAAAATGTAATTTTCAGAATGCCTGAGGCCTTGACTGCCCTATACTAATGGTCAACCGAACTGGAGAGTGGTCCAACAATCCCCTAGCAAGGTAGTTAACCTGGGGGTGACAACGAATAAGCTGACTTCCTAAAACAAAATCAATACATGAGAAAGACAAATGTGTATGTGAGACACAAGAATATTGAGGCTCCAGAGGATGACTTCACCTCCAAAAATCTGTAAGCCTAGCTTCTAAGATGTAGCAGGCAAATTGCGTAAGTTCCCTAGCACTAAGAAAACATTTTAAATCCGTATATCTAGGGTCAAATCCAATGAGTGGAACCAATGGGTTACTTATGCAAAATTGGAAAAAATGCTTCAACACCTCCATATTAAATGAGAGGGATATATAAACGTTTGCCAAAATACACAAACGAGAATACCAATTACACAATAAAAAAAAAACATATATCACCCACTTTAACAAATAGCGATTGCATTATCGTAATTGGGGCTCTATTTGCAACTAATATACTTGCACCCCTAGAATAGTTAGTATATACTGAATGATATTGTGTAGAGTACTTAGCCCGTTTCAAAAAATGTAAAGAGTACTTTTTCAAATGGGTTTCTTGTAAACACAATAGTGGGCTTGTAATACGTTAAAGTAGTAAATGTAGCAGTACGTTTCCTAGCATTATGGAGACCTCTAACATTCCAAGATAATACTGTACTCTTACAAAACTCATAATAAACGTTTAAAAATGATATTCCTCAAAAAAAAAATACACTTATAAGTTATAGTACTTGCAGGGTTTGTTGGGTTGATCCATACGGCTTGCCACTTAGAATATGGGGCTTCCATAGCAAAACCAATATGGCTTCTTTTACAATTGTAAGCTCTAACAAGCATGGCCCTCTGATTCCTCTTGTACCAAATTGTATTGTAACTGTAATATCTGGCTTAATTTTAAGTGTTGCGCAGACTGTTGGCACTATACAAGTCCTGTAAAATAATAACAATGAAGTCTTAACCTAGAGAAAACATCAATAAGATTAAAACATCTGGAGACCATATATACATTCTTCACATCCTGCTCCTGCTCATCATTTAATGTAAGTCACAATAGACCAACACAATCCCTAGAATTCATAAAGACTGGCACAGACATATTTTGTTGAAATTTTTTCTCATCTGTTCTAAAAGTAGTGCAAAATGTGCCAAAATCAGATACCTGTCTAGAACTTGTACCCGAACCTGTGCCACTTTTAGAATTTACGAGACACTTTTGCCAAACCTGTCTGTTTTGGTGTAGCGAGAGAGTAACAAGCGCAGAGTTAGACTTAATTGGCTTCCCTTTCATAAGATTTGAAGTGTTGGTATTTTGAATTTGGCATATCCATTGCATCACAATGTAAAAGGGGCACATTTTAAAACTACCTAAATTTGGTGTAGGGGTTGCTGTCAGAACCAAAAGTGTTGCAAATGCATTTGACTCAATGCATTAACAAGAGGGATTAACACCAAGCTGCTTAAGCGTATAACCCACAAACGATTCTATTTTCTCTTATCTTTATTGAACACAATAAACATTTCACAGTGCTGAAGGAAAAAAGTAACAGAACCCTTGAAATGAATTAATTGGTTGAACCTTCTTTAACAGCAATGACTTCAAGCCAGGGGCTTTTGGTAGCTCTGGATCAGACCTGCACAATGTTCAGGAGGAATTCTTGTCCATTTCCTTTAACAAAACTGTTTTAGCTCAGACACATATGAATGAATGAAATTCTTGTATAGAGCACAATGCGAACTGAATCGCCTCTAGGCGCTGTGGCAAGCTTTGATAATCTGCTAAAAGAGGAAGGTCTTGAGTTTTTTCCTAAAAGCCAGGTGATTTTCTTCCAGGCGGATGTTGATTGGTAGAGCATTCCATAGCCGAGGCCCTTGGACAGCGAATCTCCGATCCCCCTTGGATTTATACCGGGCTTTGGGCTCGAGGAGGAGGTTTTTGTTGGCTGATCGAAGACTGCGGTTTGGTGTGTAATGATTTATTTTCTCCATTAGGTATTGCGGAGCTTCTCTATGCACGCATTTGTGGGTGAGGCAAAGGGTCTTGAACGTGATCTGATTTTTTACGGTTAGCCAATGTAAGCTCCTCAGCGAAGGAGAGATGGATTCTCAGGTTTTTTTCCCTTTTATCAGCCTTGCCGCCGTGTTTTGGATCAGTTGTAATCGCGCAAGTTGATATTGTGGTAATCCTATGTAAAGCGAGTTTGCGTAGTCCAGTCGTGAATTAATGATTGTTCCAACTACCACTGCCTTGTCATTCTTTGGGATAAAAGGGATGAGTCTGTGAAGCATGCACAGCAGGTGGTGAGATCCACTGACTACTGCTCCTATTTGCGCATCCATTGACATTTGTGCGTCTAAAATAACCCCGAGACTCTTGGCTTTGGTCTTTGGGGAGATAGTCTGCCCAAAGATGGTTGGTGGAGACCAGGAGGTTTTGGTTGCGGGCTTATGATTTGGGTGTAAGATAAGAAGCTCTGTCTTTGATTCGTTCAGCTGGAGGGAGTTAGTGGTCATCCAGTCCTCTATTGATTTGAGGCAGTTTTCAAGTTGTTGTTGGTGATCTTTTTTTCCATTGATCCGGAAATAAAGTTGCGTGTCGTCAACGTAAGAGTGGAAGCAGAGTGGGAGCATCTGATGATTTGGAGAAGTGTGCGAATGTAAATGTTGAAGAGAACGGGTGATAAAGGAGAGCCTTGAGGGACTCTGCAGGTGACTGCCCGGGTTTCGGAGAGGAATTTTCCTAGTTTCACACACATGTAGGATGTCTGGTGTGAACGGCGCTCTTAAGCCTCATACACAAGGTACCATTGTTGGCAGGGGACTGTTGACAGACTATTGTCCTAAATTCTTATGGTTAGTACGATCCTTTTGACAATTGTTCAACTTTCGACCAACAAATGTTGCATGACAGGCTAGTAAATTTTCAAAGGGACAGCGGTTTGACATCAGATTTTCCTATGGTCGGTACACAAATCCATCACACAAATTTGAAAGTACAAACTTGCATGCTCAGAATCGATGCTCACCAAACACGAAATTAGTGGAAGGGGCCCAATGAGTGGTGCTTGAGCTGAAATTCCTCGTAGTACGCCACTACGTTCGTGTTTGTGGCACGACAATTGCGTACCGTTGGTATGCAAGACAAGATCCTGGCACACGCCCTTTTGACAAAAATCACTCGGTTGGCCAACAATCGTACCGTGTGTACGAGGCTTTAGACCCCATACACACTATTAGATTTTCTGCATATTTTTGTCTTCAGATTTACCAAAACCATGTAGTGCAATGGCCTGCCTGATTGCATAGAAATTGAAATTAAGGTTTGACCTCCCCTATTATATGGTTTTGGTAAATATGAAGACAAAATATTGGAGAAAATCTAATAGTGTGTATGGGGCTTTAAGGTAAATCCATGGGATCTCTATGGGGTTAGGGGCTGGGCTCTGGGCCATTCGAAAAGGCATGTTTGTTTTCTTCTTTTTTTTTATTTTTAAAAATGTTTACTGGGTGTGTTCAACAAAGACAGGAGAAATTAAAATAATTTGTGTTATCAGCCTAAGCACATTGTCTTTGTCTATTGTGATTTAGATGAGGATCAGATTTCATTTTATGGCAAATTTACTGCAGAAAACCAATTAATTGCAAGGGGTTCACCTACTTTTTTGCTACTGTATGTAGTTTTTTTTTTTTTTTTCCCCATGTGAAGATTTTGTAAGCCAGCAGGAGCATATTTCAATTTGTTTTAATGTTTTATAGTATATTCTGCCCTAGTATTATAATTTGTATCCACCTTTTTGTGTATCTTATCAACATGTTTAATGATATTTTCCATTTATGTATGCTGTTTTTTTTTTCTCTTTCTCTATTCATGATTTTACTTCTATTCTAGGGAACCAGTGTATTGTCCCCAATGCTACACATTGGCACAGTCATTATTTTAGCAACGATGATTTACAAGAAATCTGCTGTTCAGCTTTTTGAAAAGCATCCGTGCCTTTATATTCTTGCATTTGGATTTGTTTCTGCGAAAGTAACAAATAAGCTAGTGGTAAGCCGTCAATTTTCATACCACTATATGTTATGAACTTGTTATACTAGCCATATTGTAAGGTCTAAGTATGTTCAAAGATGGAGGAGTTATTTTGATTCTAGATTTTTGAAAAAATGTTCTTACTTTAATTTTCTAACCATTTTCCGTTTACAAATACCGGGTTTCTTCAAGAAGTTTCTGCACATTTTTAAACTCTATAAAATATAAAAAAAGTGTGTAAACTTTTTGAAGCCCCCTCGTAAAATTTGTCATTACAAGCCATCAAAAGTATTCAGATTCCTGTAAGGAATCTCTGGCAATCATTATTTGACCTGTTCTGCAAACTGATAGCGACTTCCATTGAACCCTCACCAGAGATAGCCCTTCTATCCATGATCCCGGGCCCTCTTAAATTGGCAAAAAAAGATGTGTTGCAACACTTCCTAGCTACGGCAAGGCCAGTGATCCCTCGACACTGGAGATAGACAGAGGTGCCTTCCCTGGGTGATTGGTCTATTGAAGTGGATCGTATTAGACACCTGGAATGTCTGTAGGCCTAGGAAAACGGGTTAAGAAGAATGATTTTCCGTTACATGGACTTCATGGTCCATGTTTCAGTACTCTTCGAATTCTCCCATCTTTGATCCCTCTTTCTTTTTCCCATACTCTCCTGTAAGCTATTCACCAAGTCTAACTGCTCTTGGATGTTGAATGTTCTCCCAGTATATGACGATAATATGTAATCCTTACAGCATATCACTCTCTGCAAATGAAAGTGCCTTAATAAAATATGTGATGCCTTTTTAGCTTTATACATACTGTATGTTTTTGCAACACCTCTGTTTCTCGTAATTTGATAGCCTAGCTTTATATTTGTCGTTATCAGTACTATGCTGAATAGTTTTGTTTCAAGGACAGAGCGTAGAGTATATTATGACATGACATATAACTTAATTGTGATGTATAAGATTGAACTAAAAGTAGTCAGATTGAGGCAATAAGGGCAAAGATTACAGTATGGTCATTTTGAGATTGAACTACTGTGGCTGTTAACCTCTTGGTTTGGGTTAAGCATAGGAGAGGAGGATATGGGGTGGGGAGGGGCGAGGAGGCAGTGGGCCAGCAAGGGAAGCAGGAAAGAAAGACAAACAAAAATGGGGAGGAAGGGAAAAACAGACCATATGCATCAATTTGGTCTGCATGTCTATCGTCCCAGAAGGAAGCCTCTTCTAAAGATGCCTCTTCTAAAGATGATGCTAAAGACAAGCAGACTAAGAACATGAATTACTGGAACCATGTGCTGTGGTCTGAGTCCTAGATAAGCTTATTTTATTCATATGGTGTCAAGCTTATGTGGCGGCAACCAAGTGAGGAGTACAAAGACAAGCGTATCTTGCCTACAGTCAAGCATGGTGGTGGGAGTGTCATGGTCTGGGGCTACATGAGTGCTGCCCACACTGGGGAGCTACAGTTCATTTAGGGAACCATGAATGCCAACATCTACTGTGACATACTGAAGTAGAGCATGATCCCCTCCCTTCGGAGACTGGGCTTCAGGACAGTTTTCCAACATAACGACCCCAAACACACATCCAAGATGACCGCTGCCTTGCTAAAGAAGCTGAGGGTAAAGGTGATGGACTGGCCAAGCATGTCTCCAGACCTAACCCCTATTGAGTATCTGTGGGGCATCTTCAAACATGTGAAGCTGTGGTGAACTCCTTGCCCAAGAGGTTTAAGGAAGTGCTGGAAAATAATGGTGGCCATACACAACATTGACACTTTGGGCCCAATTTGGACATTTTCACTTAGTGTACTCACTTTTTTTTTACCAGCGGTTTAGACATTAATGGCTGTGTTGAGTTATTTTGAGGGGACAGCAAATTTACACTGTTATACAAGCTGTACACTCGCTACTTTACATTGTAGCAAACTGTAATTTATTCAGTGTTACATGGAAAGAAATAATAACATATTTACAAAAATGTGAGGGGGTGTGTTCACTTTTGTGAAATACTGTAGTGCCAAAACAATAAGTCCTGTTAGTTTATTTATTTTTTCTATTATAATGTTGGTATACATAGTCTTTATACTGTAAATGGTTTTTGTATAAAAACGTTGAAAAGGTAGGTGCGATGTATTTTTCGGGGACTTTTGTTTGTCAAATTTTCTCAGGGTAAGTGTATAGTCTCCTCTTCTTTGAATAACCAATTTTCTTTTTATTTGCATTGTATTTTAACTTTGGCTATAGGTTGCGCACATGACAAAAAGCGAGATGCATTTGCATGATACCGCTTTCATCGGACCTGCCTTGTTGTTCCTAGATCAGTATTTTAACAGCTTCATAGATGAATACATTGTTCTGTGGATTGCTCTGGTAAGTATTTGATTTTATCTCAGTATCCTTATTCTTGGTGAAACTTCATTTAATACGTTATTACATTTTGTCAAACTGTACAATTTGTGTTTATTTTGCCATCAAAGTAGTTTACAAGTTTACTGGAATGTAAATACGATGTGGTCCGGTCATATGGCCTGCCTTTTTCTTTTAGGTTCTTTTGACACATGCATGAAGTAGTAAACTTAAAGAGGAAGTAAACCCTAATGGGGTTACTTCCTCTTTGTCTCCCTGCAAAGGTAAAGCATTATGTGTCACTTACCTGACAGAGGAGCCAGCGATGTCACCGCTGTAGCACGAAGCATCCATTTTTCTTGCGGATATCGCTGCTCCGGCCACTCACAGCGCCAGAGCAGCACTGACGTCACTCCCGCGCATGTGCACGGGAGCCGCCACTAACGGCATATTGCCATTAGCAGCGGCATTCTCTGTGCGCCTGCACGCCGCTGTCCACGACGCATGCGCCGTAGACGGCAGTGGCTGTCTTTTTGCACATATCTCCTAAACCGTATAGGTTTAGGAGATATTTAATTTTATACTCACAGCTTATTAAATCCTCTTCTGGCCATTGCCATGATAATTGTGAGCAGGGGAAGCCCAATCGATGCCTCTTCCTGGATTAGCAATGGTGAGGTGCATGCTGGGTAACCAGCAAGGTCCTGCCCCATTGTTATGGCAACCGCCTTAAATGTGTAATTTCCTGTCCTGTTTTTGATCACATTACTGCCCACAGACTCCTGGGAAATGATGCCTCATTTCCCAGTAGCACAGGCAAGGGAGGAAGTGACGAGGAGCGCCGTGGACAAGGAAGTGGCAGATTAGGAGCACTACATAGCAACAGGGTGTTTCTGGTAAGTGTAAAAAAAAAAAAAAAAAAAAAAAAATCCCCAAATGTTTCTTTATAGCAGGTATATGCAATTAGCGGACCTCCAGCTGTTGCAAAACTACAAGTCCCATCATGCCTCTGCCTCTGGGTGTCATTCTTGTGGCTGTAAGAGTCTCGCTATGCCTCATGGGACTTGTAGTTCTGCAACAGCTGGAGGTCCCCTAATTGCATATCCCTGCTTTATAGGATTAAAGGTCTGTAATTATGTAAAAAAAAAAAAAAAAAAAAATCAAGGTGGAATTCCACTTTAAGTCTCTTAGATCTGTTTGCATAAGAACTTGTGATTGCATGACTATTTTGCTAGGTAAATTTGATCATGCTGCCATAAATGTACGTGTGAAATGCAAAAAAATACACAATAATACACACACAGGTATATATTTGCATACCTAAGCTGTTAGAGGAAAACTATATTGAAGCAATATGGAAGTTGCTGTTGTGGACTTTTTCTTCTGAAATGTAAACTAGGTACCTGGCTGTCATGCTGATTTAGTAGCTTCCATACTGCTTGTTCCAAGTTCATTATTGAGAATGGTCTGATGGCATAGACTCGATATGACAGATGGCCAACTAGCATTTTCAAAAGCAGATAAGCGTTTGTAGTGGTGAAGATACTGGAAGTATTTGTATTTGTATTTGATCCCAGTCACTGAACAGGGACATCTTAGCAGCACATTATTTGGAATGTATGTATCCCCACTCCTAATTGTCAAGGATCAGAGAGAGGAGGCAGAAAACTACACTATACCCATGCATTTTATAGTATGTATTTAAGAATTCTATCTTCAGCTGTGAAGGTGTAGCTTCACGTCTCTTCAAAATTTAATTTGGTTATAGTTTTAGGCTAATCAGCTTTCTGTTTCATGAAATGCCATAGGTGTAAGCCCTATTGCACACGGGAGGTAAAAAAAAAAAATGCCACAGTTTTACTGATGGGAACCTAGGTATATTGTTTATGGAACAGTGCATGCAGCTGCATAAAGATCAGTATTACAGGGATGCTTACAGAGCCATAAAATAAAATTTAAAAAAAACTCAAATACTTGTGTGTATGTTCTTTTTTTGCAGCACTGGCAACTAGAAAAGCACAAAGAAGAATCTTACGCATGTATCGGCAAGCTGATTGTACATACTTCCCA
Organism: Lithobates pipiens; assembly: GCF_037356315.1. Lineage (NCBI taxonomy): Eukaryota > Metazoa > Chordata > Amphibia > Anura > Ranidae > Lithobates > Lithobates pipiens. The sequence goes on along the minus strand of NW_027507748.1, from coordinate 279,324,519 downwards.
TACTTTCCCATACATTGCTGTTGGCAATCAGTGTGTGTTCTCCCGACTGGAACATGTTTCTTTACAAGCACTGGTGCAGCTGCAAGGAATAGAATTACACAGACATGAGAGGGGATGGGCAGGGAGGAGATTGGCATACATAGACTACAGAACTGACAGGGAGAGGGGGAGATAGCTGGATGACGGAGGCACGTAAACTGGATGTGCTATTAGAGATCAGCAGCCAAGATAAACGTGGTCGGTTTACAGAGGGGAGGGCAGGATCAGCCAGGTATTGTACAACATAGAAAGGGACAATTGACATGGCAAAAGCACTGGGCTATATGCTATCCCTTAAAGGGATAGGAGAATGTGTTTTTGTTTTTTGGATTACAGCCACTTTAAGGCAAGTGGTATAGCAAAGAGCATTATCAGAAGTTAACAAGCAAAACAGTCAACATAGACAGCTCAGAGAAGAAGTAAAGGTATATATCAATGAGCTAGCACATCAGAAGAAAAACGGAAATGGAAAGCGGCATATAACTTTGGCCCATGTAAGTCTCAAATAAATGAGATAGAAAGCAGTATGCTGCGAATCCCAGCAACGGACTGTAGGACCGAGGTTGTAGTTACACCATATAAGCCAACCACAATGAACAAAAGATTATCAAAGGGGCATTCAAAAGGGCCCCAACCAGTTCGTGGCTAGGGAGTGTGTTGTTTAATCTGGCCGTGAGGTCTTTCATGAGTTTAATCTCTCAGATACGGGGATGGAACTTGAAAAGCAATCATACATTTTGCGGCTGTTAACGCATAGTCTTTTGGTGTCATTAGGCATACTGAGGGGTGATTTTTTTTTGAGGGAGGGGGGGAAGCGGACAGTGTCAGTATTTTATTTCTATTTATTTTTTACAATTTTACCTATTAAATATTTTTATTACAATCTTTTCTTCTTTTTTTTATATCAGCCCTGTCGGGGGGGCGCCTTGGTGAGATATATCAGGGGGCTAAACAGACCCCTGACATCACCCCTTTGAGACAGAGAAAAGGACCGAGGGCACGGATTCCCCAGTCCCTTTCTCTGCAGCCTCAGCTTCACTGAAAATGAATGGACAGGAGACAGCGGCTCCTGTTCATTCATAAACTGAGACACTGTAAACACTGTTTACTCTGCTCAGTTATGAATGCACAGAGTCTGTGATCAAATTTTTTAAAGTGGTTGTAACTCAAAAAAAAAAAAAAAAGATCCTATTCCTTTAATGCAGGATATACAGCATAGTGCTTGCCGTGTCATGTGTCCCTCTCTATGCTGTAAAATACCTGGTTGATCCTGCCTGTTCCTGTGCCCCCTCTTAGATCACTGACCACGGTATTCATGGCTGCTGATCCATAATATGGTGGGCATTTTATGTGCTTCTGTCAGCCCACAGTCTCCCCCCCCCCCCCTTCCTTCCTGTCATCTTGGGAGTCTGTGGGTCAGCCATCTGCTCCTGCCCCTCCCACAGCTATGGCTGTAAAATCGTGAATCCCAAATTCTGGAAGTTCCTCTTTTACAGAAAGATATACTGTGCAGTATCTGTGTTTTAAAAACGATGCAGTGAAACGCCTTATTTCAAAGCGCCGCTGTGCGCTCACGTGATCTCCTACTGCTGTCCTCCCTCCCAGCTGGGGTCAATGGGGAATCTCAGCCCCTCCCACTGTAGTCCTTAGATCAGGGAAGCTGAGCGCCGGGAGGTCAAGTGAGTACACATCAACGCTTTGAAATAAGGTATTTTGCTGCATAATTAAAAAAAAAAAAAGGATACTGCACAGTATATCTATAACAGAGGGGCTTCCAGGATTTGGAATTTGTGACTTTACAACCACTTTAAGGGTTATAATGGCCTATCCATCTTTGTGAATTGCCTTATTTCCAGTCATTATGAAAGCAATATATAAATACATGCCCTTCAATATTTTATAAATAATGCTTCACTGAATAGTAACTTTTTGCCACTCTTCTATGTTATAGAAGGTTTGTAACATCAAAAAAAGATAGGAAATATAACCTCTAGGATTTGTTGCATCACATTTCAAGGCTTAGTTTCCATCCATTGCTACAGAAATGCTGTTAGTTGTTCGCCTAAAACGGCCTTGTTGTATAACTCTAAAAATTACCAAGTTTAGTATAAAATCCATTAAAGGGAAAGCCAAACCTAATTCAGCGATCTTATTCTTTACAGGTACTTTCACTCTTTGATTTGATACGATACAGTGTGAGCGTCTGCAATCAAATAGCTTCTCATCTTCACATTGAAGTTTTCAGGATAAAAACAAGCGGCTCACATTATAACCACCATTAAGTGACCTAAACTAAGGAAGAGAAATGCATGATTCATAAAAGAAGAGATGGCAAAATCCAAAACAAATATTTCAGTGTCTTCAATGTCAATGAAAACTTCTTGTTCTAATTCCTCAAGCCCCAGTTTTCTATGTATATGGCATAATAATATTGTTTTTTTACGGTGGCACGTCATTACAGTTCTGAAAGGAGTTGGGCATGAAAAGAAAATACGTTGGTTTTGATTTTTGAAAAACCCTAAAGCGTTTTAAATATGCAGTATTTTAAAGGACACAAGAAGATAACCACTTGTGTGGAAAATATTAATGCTCCTTATCTTGTACATTTAGTGTAGCTTCACCCCTGCATATAACTGCAATCTTCTAATATTATTTTAATAAATCTCTTGGGAGCTGCCATTTTACTGAAAAGTTTCCATCTGCATAAAAAACACTTTATTAGGTACAACTCCAGCCAAAATGTTTCTTTCTTTTTTTTTTTTTTTTTTACGTTTTGGATACTGTGGAAGGATTTATTGCTATTATTGCGGTTTCTTCCTGGGAGGATCTATCCTCTTTTTAGTTGTCTTTAAGGTCATTGTTACCAGGGACAAAGTGAGGAGTAATCCAAAATTTTACAGGTATCAACCTTAACAGGAGGTGAGCTGGAAGTCTTCCAATTTGGCTCCAGTGCGGTTATATACGGAAGGAAAAAAAAAAACTGAAAGGGGATTTAGCCCTTCCACAATATCCAAAATCAATGGTTTTATACATACTTTAAAGCTACTGTATGTACGTTTTTTGACATTTATTTCAATATGTTACATAAAATATAAATTGCCTCTGTCAGACGGTCTATTTTTCAACCTATTTTAAAGGGATGTGCACACACTATGCCGGTGTCAGAGAATTTTATTGTACAATTTCAGTCAAAACCTTTTTTATTTTTTTTTCTAGTATAAAAAGATTGGAATCTCAGCTCAATATCAGCTGTCTGCATTCATGTTGGAGAGACTTTCTAACGCTTCTTGTTGCAGTGACAATTAAACGGCTTCAAAGTTAGGACAGTAATAAATATCGGACCCTTTCACCAAGCTATCCAAAACGGAGAAAACTTTGACAGAATTTCCTTGAATGTACCTTAAGCATATATGAACGTGTAAATTAGTAGTGCTTGGTTGCACAAGAAATACAGCAAGATTCAGGCTTGCTTTTATGAGCAGCGATTTAGCCTTTTACAAGTATTTCTTCAGGGCCTCATGCACACTTGAGTGAAAAAAAAAACGCTACTTATAGTCATTTGAGTTTTTTATTTTATTTTTTATTTTAATGCCCTTCAGTGTTAGCCTATGTGCCCATGCAATAGCATAGCACACTATAGATGTTAACAGGGGTTTAGAGGCAGAGAAAAACCCTGCCAAAATCTTTCAGGAGAAAGAGCATAAAAAAAAAAGTTCAAAGGCGCATAAATGCGAAATGAACAGTAGGTGAGTTTTATACATTCTAATGGGTGGAATAAATAAACATTCTGAGCCATAGAATACATTAACACACGAATACACATGCAAAAAGTTGGCTTTTTTTTTACTGAATTTTTCTGCTGCAACTCTGTCGAAGAGGCATCATAGAGATTACAGTGTGAATGTGGCCTTAAATGTTTCACATATGCTTAAAATCTTTAACATTGGCATATCCTAATTTAGTAGCGCACATGCACTTGCCATTAAAAATAACTGTTTTGAATAATAAAATGACACTGCTGCATTTTGGAAGCAGCCATCATAGCATGGGAGGTTCTGAAATCCATTGGCAACTACCAGCTTTCTGAAAGTTGATGGTTACAGAGGGCAGACCATACGCCTGTTACAGTACTTGGGCCAGCAATAGGCTGCTTAGGCCAGAGCAGTGAATTGTGAAAGGCAGAAGGGAGCATCATGTTACTTTATATCCAGACACTATCAGGTTCCAGCGGCTTTTTGCCTTGGTGGGAGCAATGAGAGCGTTTAAGAGCAGCTTACCCACTGAAGTCTTAAGTTCCTTACTTGGATTCATTACATAGTGACTTAAAATTCAAGGGAAACTAAAATCAAGATCAAAATTAGAATATCAGACTCCTTTTTATTTTTCTGCTAAGCAAATCTTGTTTGGTTTGTGACTGAAAACCTATTTTGGGGGATATCCATCTACGAATCTGTATTATCTTTCAGCCCTCTGTGGAAAAGAAGGAAGGTTTGTGTAATTTGATTCACTCAGGGCAACTACAAAAAGATAGCAATTATGGGTTTAAGGCTGTCATTCCAGTAGTGAGTGACAAGGCTGCAATATACACATTTTAAACACTTTGATCCCAGCTTATTTTATCGAACTCCAGTTTCCTCTTAATATATATACCATTTCTGGAATAAAAGTGTCTGTGTGTTTACAGATTATGAACTAGCTTTCTTCTCTGTATCTGAATTTGTGTGTTATTTTTCTTCATGTTATGTGCGTCTTGAAGACAGAAAAAAGGAGATCCTGCACAATTGTGTTTTAAAATGCAACCAGCCTCATGAATAAGTATGTTCCAACACTTCTCAAGCTGCATGCTTTCTTTTGGTAAGCAGTTCACTAAGTGGTGAATCCAAAGACCTGGATGAAAGCTCTGGAGCTTGTGTTGTCACATGCAAGCCAGTAAATCCTGCCAGGTTAATTTTAAAGACTTGACCAGCCCAAATGTTCAGATAAAGCAAATGTAATTTAAAGAGATGCCTCAATCTAATTTAACTAAAGATAGGAGCGGGTACCATCATCCATATTGTTTTAATATTGAGACAAAATAGCAGATGGCCAGATATGAAAATGTAAATTGCAAGTAGCAGAGGCGTAAATAGAACCTTCAGGGCCCTGGTGCAAAAAACCATGATGGGGCCTTCCTTCCATCTGAGCCTCCCCCCGGGCTTCCAATTTTGGAAGGGTGTCCATGGACATCCTCCCAGAACCCTGGTTTCCGCATGCCCCCTGGAACGTGCATCCAGCGCAATCGCAGCGGCCCTTTACCATGTGATCAGCTGATCACATGTAAACAGACTTGCCAGTTATTCGCATCCCTTTCCTTCCACGCTATGTCTTTGTGAGGAATAGGGATGAGCTTCGTGTTCGAGTCGAACATCGGCTGTTCGTCCGCTCAGCGAATACCAAACGTTATGGGCCATTGGTGCCAAATTTATGTGGCGCTCACGGCCCACAATGCACTGCGCCATCGCAGTGCATTGCTGGCTCATGATTGGCCAAGCATGCATTGTGACCCCGCATGCTTGGTCAATCACAGCGCTGGCAGCGAGGAGAGCCATGATTGGCCACAGGCAGGATGCCTGTGGCCAATCATAGCTCAGGCTGTGTAGTACACGCCCCACACTATATAAGGCGCCAGCGTGGCGGCCTTGTGTAGTGTGTTGGCGTCTGTAGGAGTTAGTGGGTGTTCTGTGTACCTTCAACACAGTATACACCGTTCGTTATCGGACGATTTTGTGTTCTTGCTCTTCTGTAGTGGTTGTTGTCTGTGTGCCCTGACCGCAGTATACACCATTATATCCACCTATATAGCTAGCTATATTTCTCTTTTTTAATAGAGCTTGCAGTCAGTTGTAGGAGATTGTGTGTGCTGTCTGCGTGCCCTGACCGCAGTATACACCGCTATATCCACCTATATAGCTAACTATCTTGCTCTTTTTAAATAGAGCTTGCAGTCAGTTGTAGGAGATTGTGCGTGCTGTCTGCGTGCCCTGACCGCAGTATGCACCGTTTATATCCACCTACATAGCTCTTCTCTAATTGAGCCATCTGCAGGAGTTAGTGGGTGTTGTGTGTGTGCCTCCAGCACAATATACACTACCCAATTGCTGGTTTTCCCATCTCCCTTCAGACCATTACCATGTCTGGAAGGCCAACAAGGAGAGGCAGACAGGCGCGAGCCGATAAAAGAGGGCAAGCAGGCTCTGTGTCTAGAGACAACAGTGCTGGTCGTGGAAGCAGTGCATCGTCATCATCAGCACGTGGCCATGGGACACGCTTGTCCTTCTTTTCGGCTGCTGGACATGTTGAGCCGCAACATGCCAACGACTTGGTAGAGTGGATGACCAAGCCCTCTTCATCCTCCTCATCCTCTCTCACCCAGGCTCAGGGTAGTAGCAAAGCAGCTGCCAACGCATCGTCTTCCCTCCTCTCAATGTCATCATCAGTGACTCCTTCCCTAGACCCACCACGTCCTCCTGAGGAGTCTCCTGAACAGTGTTGGGTACATGCTCCAGGAGGATGCCCAGTGTTTTGTAGGCTCTGATGATGATACTCAGCTAGAGGAAGGCAGTAGCATGAGCGCAGAGAGAGGAGATGCTCAAGAAGGACAGCAATCTGGCAGTCATGTTCCACAAACTGCAGCATACTGCCAGGTTTGCTCTAGCGATGAAGAGGGAGGGGATGATGAGGGCACTGACTCCACGTGGGTGCCTGGTAGGAGAGAGGAGGAGGAGGCACATGTCCAACAAGGCAGGATGCCCTCCGGGGGCCAGCTTAGGGGAAGCACACCGACTGAATCACACCGCAGAGCTCCGCCTGTGCAGGGCGCTGCCTCTGCGTGTTATTCTAAAAGTTCTTTGGTGTTGGCCTTTTTTAAGATGAGTGCATCAGATCGCACAGCTGCTATTTGCAACATATGTCTCAAGCATATCTCGCGTGCCAAAACATCAGCCCCTTGGGCACCACATGCTTGACCAGACAGATGTTGACCTGCCATGCAGCTCATTGGCAAGCGTACCTCAAAGACCCACACCAAAGAACAAAGCGGACCTCTCCTTGCTCATCAGCTGGGATCTCCAACCTCACTAGACCTTCAGTCCTCTCTGAAACCTGCTCTGAGAGGAATGAAGGTGTAGAATTAGGTGTGTCACAGCCAAGTGCTTCCGAGCACTCTGCTAGCAGTACACCCACGTCCGATTATAGCAGGCAAATGTCCCTGCCCCAGCTGCTGGACCGGCGAAAGAAGTTCACTCCCAGCCATCCACATGCCCAGCGGTTGAATGCTAGCTTGGCTAAATTGCTAGCACTTCAACTGCTGCCTTTTCAGTTGGTAGACTCGGCCCCCTTCCGTGAGTTTGTACAATGTGCGGTTCCTCAGTTTCAGGTCCCCAAATGCCACTTTTTCTCACGGAAGGCGATTCCGGCTCTCTACCGGCATGTGGAAGGAAATGTCCTTGCCTCGTTGGACAGGGCATCAGGTGCATATTACCGCTGACTCGTGGTCCAGCAGGCATGGACAGGGACATTACCTGTCTTTCACGGCCCATTGGGTCACTCTTCTGGCAGCTGGGAAGGATGCAGGACAAGGTGCAGTAGTGTTGGAGGTTGTTCCGCCAGCACGCCTCCAAAATGCTACTATTGGTTGTGACACACCTCTCTCCTCCACCCCCTCCTCTTCTTCCTCCATGGCCTCTTCCAGTGCTTTGTCCTCAGAACCAGTGGTGCTCTGTAGGGGTTCCAGGGGCTACGCAAGTACGCAGGCAAAACGATGCCATGCCGTGCCTGCGCTGGTTTGTTTGGGGGACAGGAGCCACACTGGGGCAGATGTTTTGTCAGCTCTGCAGGGGCAGGCCGAGAGGTGGTTGACGCCAGCTTAAGCCAGGAATGGTGGTTTGCGACAATGGCACCAACCTCCTCTCCGCCCTCCGCCAGGGACAACTGACCCATGTGCCCTGTGTGGCTCACGTCCTTAACCTGGTGGTGCAGCGGTTCTTGTGCAGGTACCCGGGCTTACAGGATGTCCTGAAGCAGGCCAGGAAAGTGTGTGCATTTCTGCCAATCATTTAATGCCTGTGCTCGGCTGGCTGAGCTCCAAAAGGAGTTGAACCTGCCCAAGAACCGCCTTATATGTGACATGCCCACCAGGTGGAACTCAACGTTGGCCATGCTGCAGCGGCTGCACACGCAGCAGAGGGCCATCAATGAGTACTTGTGCGACTACGGCACCAGGACAGGGTCAGGGGAGCTCGGTTTTTTCTCACTACGCCAGTGGGGCATGATCAGGGATGCATGGACTGTCCTGTCACCGTTTGAGGAGGCCACAAGGATGGTGAGCAGTGACAGTGCATGCATCAGTGACACTATACCTCTTGTCCACCTCTTGGAGCATACGATGCGTGGAATAATGGACAGGGCACTTGAGGCAGGAAGAGGAGGACTTCCTTGCCTCTCAAGGCCCCCTTTATCCAGACAGTGTTCCTGCTGTGCCACCCATCACACAGGATGAGGAGGAGGAAGAGGATGATTGTGTCAGCATGGAGGTGGAGGCTGGCACTCAGCAGCAGCAGTCTTGTAGGGAGGATTTACAGTCCCAAGAAACCCGTGGACTTGTCAAACCCGTGGAAAGTCCTTAGTGACCCAGAGGACTCCGGACCGAATGCCTCAGCTAACCTACGCTGCATGGCCTCCCCTGATGCAAAGCCTGTGGAAGGATCCTCGTATTCTTCGGATCAAGGAGAGGGACAATTACTGGCTGGCCATTCTCCTTGATCCACGGTTCAAGGCTAAGGTTGCCGACCTTTGCTCCCTCTGCGAAGGCAAGATGAGGATGAGACATCTCGGGGAGGCCTTGCAGAAAGGTCTGCGCAACGCGTTCCCAGAGACCGGGAGGTTACAAATGCCTGGTCCTGGACAACGTGTTGCTGAGGCATCGGTCAGAAGGAGCGGTGGAGAAGGTGGCCACCTGACCGATGCGTTCAGACAATTTTTTAGTCCGCAGCCCCAAGGTATGATCGGTTCCAGCAACCATCGCCAGCATCTGATTTACATGGTGCAGGAATACCTAGGGGCAAGGGCAGACTTGGACACCTTTCCTACCGAAAACCCTCTGGCTTACTGGGTCTTGAGGATGGATCACTGGCCAGAGCTTGCACAATATGCAATTGAGCTACTGGCCTGTCCTGCATCCAGCGTTCTTTCGGAACGCACCTTCAGTGCTGCTTGTGGTTAGTTACCGATCACAGGGTGCGCCTGTCCACCGACTCAGTTGATCGACTGACCTTCATCAAGATGAATCAGTCTTGGATCACCCACAGCTACCAAGCACCTGAAGCTGATGTAACCGAATAATTTTTTTTGAAATATCACATCCCTTCAAGACTGCCTATGCTGATGCTGAGTGACTGTCCTGTTATGTTGATTGTCTATCCTCTTTCTCCTCCGCTGATATGTTGGAAGAACATTTTTGGTTCTGGGTGATGCCACCAGCCCAATTTTTCAGCCCCTGTTTAACAGGGGCGTTTAATTACAATTTTTGATGCAATGCTTTGCAGCAGGGCTCCTTCCTGTACCACAACTAGAGTATATGGGAAAGGTTGCAGTATCGTGGCACCAGTGCCTAAGGCCCAATTTTTCTGCCCCTGTTTAACAGGGGCATGTAATTACAATTCTTGATATAATAGTTCACAGTAGGGCCCGTTCCTGTGCCCACCCAGTGTAACTGTGAGGACTTATAGTGTTGTGGCACCAGCACCACAACCACCAAAGGTCAATTTTTCTACCACTGTTCAACAATGGCATGTAATTACAATTCTTGATATAATCGTTCACAGCAGGGCGCTCCAGCGCCCACCAAGAGTCACTTTGAGGGCTTACAATGTTGTGGCAACACCAACACCTTGTTCCGCCATTTCTGCAGAGCATATAGGGCAGGCCCCTACTTTCAAACATCCAACTTACAAACGTCTCCTACTTGCAAACGGAAGGAGACAACAGCAAGTGAGAGGAAAAAAGACGAACGGCAAAACAAATTATACAGGGCTGATAACCCTTCCCTATGTTTTCCAAAAAGCTTAAAAATAGATTTTTTTGACTGGAGCTACACTTTTAAAAATGTACCAGTTGAAAATTACAAACAGATTCTACTTAACGCAACAAAACTACACAGTCCCTGTCTTGTTTGCACCGCCTGTATACTGCTGTTCTGAGTATATAGGGCCTGGGGGCCACACGCATTTCCTTTTTTTAATATGGGTACGGGGTTCCCCTTAATATCCGTACAAGACCCAAAGGGGCTGGTAATGGGCAGGGGGGCTACCCATGCCATTTTTCTCAATGATTTTCATCCATATTGCCGGTACCAGATACAACATTAAAACCGCAAGCAGTTTTAAATGACTTTTTTTCCGTTTTAAATGTCATTTTGTGCAGGGACTGTTCTAAACACGGGGAAACGCGTGGCACTTCACAGGCATACTATAGACACCCCACAGGCACGATATTTAAAGGAATATTTCACTTTTTTTTCACTTTAATCGTCATTAAAATCGGTGCTCCCGCCAAAACGGCCATTTTTAAAAACATTTTAGGCATTAACCCATGTCCCCTGGGGCAGGAGCCAGGTCCCCAAACCCTTTTTTAGGACAGTATATTGCATATTAGCCATTAAAATTAGCACTTTATATTTCGAACGTTCGAGTCCCATAGACTTGTGGTCCGTTCGAAAGTTCTGATGCGAACCGAACCGGGGGGTGTACGGGTCATCCCTACTGAGGAAAGGAATGCCATTGTCAAGAATGTCAGTAAATTGTTTACACTGATCAATGCCCCAGTCATCAATGCCACCTATTAGTGCTCATCAATTCCATGTACAAGTGTTGCCTATCAGGGCTCATTAATGCTGCCTAACAGCATTCATCAGTGCCACCTATCATTACTCTTTAATGCTGCCAATCGGTGCCATCTATTAGTGCTCATCAATACTGCCTGAGTTCTGTCTATCAGTGTTCCTCAGCGCAACCTATGAGTTCTGCCTATCGGTGCTCATCAATGCCCATCAGTGCTCATCAATGCAACCTATCTGTGCCCATTAATGCCGCCTATCAGTGCTTATCAGTGCTCATTAATGCCACCCATTGCCTTCTATCTGTGATCATCAGTGCCTTCCATTGTCCATCAGTACCTTCTATCATTACCCATCAGTGCCATCTGCCTTCTCTGGACAACGCGGCTCTGAGTGGAGAGCGTGTCTCTCATGGAACAGCAGAATAAAGACACCGGCGTTGGCAGTTCCATCTCCCCCTCCGTCCGTCCTCTCTCGCACTGGATGAGGGAGGAGACGCAGCTGATCTGGACCCCCTTCCCCTCCCCTGTCTGCTCTGCGGGAAATGTGAGTTTGTTGTTGGCGTTGCATGTGACTGCTCGTGGAGCACACAGAAGAGGGGAGGGGGGAGAAGGAGGAGCAGAACAGCTGCGTGTCCTCTCTCATCCCGTGCGAGAGAGGACGGTTAATGCTGGCTCTGTGTTGCTGTTCCATGAGAGACACGCGCTTGGCTCAGAGCCGTGCAAATAGCATCCCTGCTGGGGCCCCCCTACAGTGATGGAATGCCAGGGCCCTGTCGCAAGTGCGACTGTAGCGACCCTGGTATTTCCGCCACTGATGGAAGGTACTGATGAGCACTGATAGATGGCACTGATAAGCAGAATCAATGGGCACTAATAGGTGGCATTAATGAGCAGTGATGGGTAACACTTGTAGGCATAATTTATGAGCACTGATAGGCGGCATTGATGGGCACTAATAGGTGGCATCAATGAGCACTCATAGATGGCACTGATGATTGGGGCACTGATTATCAGTGTAAACAATTTACTGACATTCTTGACAGTTAACGTCAGTCCTTTCCTCACACAGACACACTGTGGGAGGAAAGGGCTGCAAATAACTGGCAAGATTATTTACATGTAATCAGCTGTTCACATGGTAAAGGGCCGCTGTGATTGGGAGTTCTGGGAGGATGTCCATTGCCACCTTCCCAAAACTGAAAGGGGTGGCCATGGTGTTTTCTTGCATTGGGGCCCTGAAGGTTCTAGTTACGCTTCTGTGCCCCTGGCAAGTAGATATAGAAGTGTTAACCCAGTGTTCAGTAAAAAAAAAATTTAATGTTTCAATCTGTCTTTGTACTAACCTCATGTAACCCTTTGTACATAAGCATTTATATTGGGAAAGGAAAGAACATTGTTTTTAATCGATTAGGCTTTATTGAAAATTTCTCTAAAATAAAATGTGAGGACACTGGCAATAGTGTCTGACAATGAGTAAAATAGAACAATGAAAATATTTATTATTTTTTGGCATAGTTTACGCATATGTATTTTAATTGTGTATTCAGCAGTTTTCCTACACTTCATAAATAAGTGCAGTACAGAGATATATTGATCTAGTAGTCTATTGACAACCCTCCATGTGTAGAACTTAGCTGTTAACCATAACAATATCAATTGGATGTTTCCCCTCATCTAATTCGCACGACAGGCAAGTGTGAACGACTCTGAATTGAGGCGGTTCACACATTTCCAGGACGGCTGCAGTCCAGATTGAAAAAGGGTCCAGTGCATGTTTGGGTCCTGTTCAAGTGTAAATTCAGGCAAAAATTCAGACCTGAACCGGTGAACAGACATGCAGGAAGCTGCGGCCGCACATATGTGAACCCAGCCTAAAGCTGAACTCCAGGCGCACAGCTAAATACACATGTTGTCAATAGACTACTTTGCATCTAGGTATAGTTAAAACTAAACACTTAAGTCAAAAAGGTTAGGGGTCACGACAGCCAAAACAGACATTGTAGCTCTTGGCAGATGCTGATGGGTTAAAACACCAATAAGATCAATATATCTCTGTACTGCACTTAATTAGGAAGTGTAGGAAAACTGCTGAATACACTATTAAAATACATATATGTAAACTATGCCAAAAAATAAATATTTTCATTGTTCTATTTTAGGCATTGTCAGACACTATTGCCAGGGTCCTAACATTTTGTTTTAGAGAAATTTGCAATAAAACCTAATCAAATAAAAATTATATACAGTTTACATTATTATAGCGTTGCATTTTTTTCTGCCAAAATATATGTACAGTTGTGCTCCTACGTTTACATACCCTGGCGGAATTTGATTTCTTGGCCATTTTTCAGAGAATATGAATAATAACACAAAACATAGGATTTTTAGAACAGCTTACCTGTAAAATACCTTTCTTGGAGTACATCATAGGACACAGAGCCTTAAGTAATTACTTGTTATATAATGGGTTATAGGCCAACTTCAGGTGATGGACACTGGTTATACCTAATCCAGGAAGTTCACTCCCTATATAACCCCTCCACCTTGCAGGAGCACATCAGTTTTTGTAGTAAAGCAATATAATTAAATCCCCAAAAAGAGGGGGGGGGGACCTCTGTGTCCCATGATATACTCCAAGAAAAGGATTTTACAGGTAAGCTGTTATAAAAATCCTATTTTCTTTATTGTACATCATGGGACACAGAGCCTTACGTAATTACTTAATGGGTTGTCCTATAGCAATGCTACTTGAGGGAAGGGAGACCCAACCCAGAGGGTACCCCCAGACTTGAGGACCTATAATGGCTGCCTGCAGCACACTGCGCCTGAAGGCGATATCCTCATACCTCCTTACATCCACCTGATAACATTTTGTGAATGTATGCACTGAAGACCAAGTTGCAGCCTTATAGATCTGAGCCATGGAGGCCTGATGACGCGCTGCCCAAGAAGCACTAACTGCCCTAGTAGAGTACCCCTTAAATCATAAGTCTAAATTATAACTTGCCAAATCCACTTAGCAGAATAAATAAGACATCAGTCTTACGAATCTGAGCAGTTGCCTTTAAATAGATTTTCACTGGTTTTATCACAGCAAGACACGGTAGGGACTTTTCTTCCCTGGAACATGGTTTTGGGGAAAAAAAAAGATAGCATGATAATATCTTGGTTCAGGTGAAAACCTCAAACTACTTTTGGCAAAAAGTATGGACGAGGGCGCAACACCACTCTGTCTTATGAAAAATCAAATATGGCTCTACAAGAAAGAGCAGACAATTCTGAAACCCTCCTTGCTGAGGATATAGCAACCAAAAATACCAACTTCTATGTAAAAAGGACTAAGGGAATATGTTGTATCAGTTCAAATGGCTGTTTTTGTAATGCAGACAAAACTAAGTACCAAGGGTTCAAGGGAGGTTTGACAGGTGCATTAAGCTGAGTTACCCCTTGTATAAAATCCTGAACTAAAGAATGTGTAGCAAGTGGTCTTTGAAATAAGACTGATAAAGCTGAGACTTTTCCTTTAATAGTACTCAAGGCCAATTTCTACCCCTAATTGTAGAAAAGCAAGAATTCTGCCTATGATATATCTCGAACGGTGCCAACCCTTGGATTCACACCAGGAAACATAAGCCCTCCAGACCCTATAATATATAGTTCTGGAAACTGGCTTCCTTGCATTAAAGAGGAATTAAACTCTCCCACTCTGATGCTTCTTTTCATTTAGTCCATTATAATAAGTAACTATCAAACCATAGCCACTGTAATCCAACCCAAATCTCAAATTACTTACTGTTTAAAGAAACTTTAAAAAACTTGTTTCCAGGGGTAAAGCAGTGCCATCTTAAGTATTGTTTTCGGAGTCCACAGTAGAGTGTATTTCCGGATTTACATTGAGCACTTCCTGTACTGTTAACCAAGACTCCTTCTCAATCCAACTGTTCTATGGCAACCCTGCTTCCCTGCTCATAGCTGACTTGTTTTATTTCATAGTATTTACTTGTTTCGATTATCTATGGTTTGCCTATGTCAGTCTGCCTTTTTTTCCACTCCATGTGACACATGGGGTGTAGTATGAAGCTCTGAGTGTTTATGCAGTCTTGTGGGATTTCAGTGTTGTGCTGTAGGAAGTCCTGATACTAGACCAGTGTTTCTCAAATCCAGTCCTCAGGCCCCCCCCCAACAGGTCATGTTTTCAGGTTTTCCATTATTTTTCACAGGTGATTTGATCAGTTTCACTGCCTTAGCAATAACCACAGCCGTTTCATCTGAGGGAAATCCTGAAAACATGACCTGTTGGGGGGGCCTGAGGACTGGATTTGAGAAACACTGTACTAGACAGACAAGTGCACAGAGTGTGATGTAAATCATGGGAGATATGGGCATGCTCAGTGACGTCATTCTAAAGAACAAAAAGGATTACAATACTATGAATATAAGGAGATATATACAAGCAGCGTTCATTAGGGTTTTTTTATGCTGATTCACATGGGATGAAGTTGTGGGGGAGAGTTTACAACCACTTTAATTCAGTGTAGAGATAACTGACCTGGAAAGCCCACATTTCTTTAGAATGTGGGTTTCAATAGTCAAGCCATTAAATTTAGAGACCGTAAGGAAGGATGAAATATCGGTCCCTGTGAGAGCAGATCTGGCCATAGTGGGAGGGACCATGGGCCCTCCACTGCCAACTTTACGATTTCTGCATACCATGACCTTCTGGGCCATGCTGGTGCCACCAGAATTGTCGGTTTTCTTTCCAGCTTGATCCTGAAAAAAAAAAGTAGAGGCAGCAACTGAATAGGGGGAATGCATAGATCAGTGAGAACGGGGGCACCAACGCATCTATTCCGCATGTGAGTGGATCCCTTGTTGTGGCCACAAAGTTGACGAACTTCATGTTGAACCTGGATGCTAGAAGATCTAGGTCTGGTACCCCCCATCATTGGCAAGCAGCCCAAATATGTTGGGGTGAAGAGGATATTGCCCTGGGAATATCTGCTGGCAACTCAAGTAGTCCGCCTGCCAATTCTCTATTCCCGAAATTAAGACTGCCGATAGGTGCGGAACATTCCTTTCTGCCCAAGTTAGAATATGGTTCACCTCTCTCTGTGCTAAGAGACTCTTGGTGCCCCCTTTGTGATTTATATAGGCCACAGCTGTGGCATTGTCGGATTGAATCCTGACAGGACAATCCCGTAACCTGAAAGTCCAGGCCTTTAGAGCCAGACGCACTGCTCGAATCTCTAGGATATTCATGGGCAAGGTTTTTTCAGTTCTTGACCACTGGACAGTTGTCTTTTCTAGTACTGCTCCCCAGCCTGAAAGGCTGGCATCTGTCGTTACCACTTTCCATATGACTGGTCTGAGGGATTTTCCTTTTAACAGATTCTGGGTTAGTAACCACCAAGGGAGGCTTTGGGACACTCTTGGACACCCGCATTGGCATTTCTAAAGCTTGAATTGTTTTGTTTCAAGCAGACAAGATACTGCTCTGCATCAGTCTTGAATGAAACTGGGCATAGGGAACTGCTTCGAATGAAGCCACCATGTTTCCTAGCAACCTCATGCAAAGGCGAATAGAGGGATCACCTTTTGACTTGACCATCTGCACCAGCTCTCTTATGGAGTTGATTTTTGCCTGAGGCAAGAATACCTTTTCCTGGGCTGTGTCTATCTATGATCAGGTACTCCAGCCTTTTTAGTGGTATTAAGGAAGATTTCTCTAGGTTGAGAATCCAACCCAAACTTTCCAGATAATTGGTTGTAGTGCGTACGCTTTGCTATTAGTAATAGATCGTCTAGGTAAGCTGACTGTTATGACCTGTACCCTTAACCTGGCTAGGGCTGGGGCCAGCACTTTTGTGAACACCCAGGGTGCTCGGGCTAGCCCGAAGGGCAGGGCTACAAACTGAAAATGCTGCTGTTCTAACTCGAACCGCAGAAACTTTTGGTGAGCGGGAAATATAGGGACATGCAGATATGCATCCTTGATGTCGATTGATGCCAGAAGTTCTCCTCCTAGGATAGAAACTACTGACCTGATCGTCTCCATGCGAAAGGAGCGGATCTTCAGGAACTGATTTACATTTTTTAGATCTAGAATGGGTCTGACGTCCCCATTTGATTTTGGCACCATAAAAAATTTTGAATAAATCCCCATATCTTGCTCTTTTGTGGGTATTTGTATTATGACCCCTTGAGATATTAATCGGTCTAGTGCCTGAAACAGAGATTGTCTTTTCTCTGGATCTTTGGGAATGCTTGACCTCAGGAAGCAAGATGTTGGAAAGTCCCAAAATTCCATCTTGTACCCCATCGTTACCGTGGCGATTACCCATCCATCCTGAATTTCCTCTTTCCAGACTTCTGAAAACTGCAGAAGTCTTCCCCCCCACCTTGGTGAGGGGGGTTGCCTCTTCATGATGAGGCTTTAGGATTCTGCTTTGCATTTCCGACCCCAGGACTTGAGCCTGGGTCTGACCCTGAGGTTTTCCTCTAGAGTCTGACAGCGGAGGTCGTCGCCACTGCATAGAGGAGGAAGCCCCTGGTGCAGGGGAAAGAGCCCATTTAAAATGAAGGGTGTTTTATACTTTCTTGTGCCTGACAAAAGAGTACTACTAGAAATTGTTTGGATATATTTCATGAAAAGGGAACCCAGTTCAGAGGTTTTTACATGGTGTTTCAGCTGACCAATTTTTTTAACCACAGGATTCTATGCATATGCACAAGCGTAAGCGAGGACTCCTGGTGAATAGAATCTTTCATGGCATTTACATCAAAGCATAAAGCTTTTGGTAGTTCAGCCAATTCCCAAGCTTGTTGTGCAGGAATCTCTCTAAGGGACTGTTTAAATTGGTCCTTTAGTGATTGACAGATGCCTATTGCAGTGACTGCAGGCTGAGTGATGGCACCTGCCACGGAAAAAGTGGATTTTAATAGGGATTCCAACTTTTTATCTGTTGGATCCTTAAGCAAGTCTACGGGACAAGTTAGGCCTATATTCACACTGAAAATCGCAGCGTCAACTGCTGGTACTTTCCATTTTTTTTAGAATTTCTCTTCCAGGGGATAGAGAAATGAAAATCTCTTAGGAAGGAGAAAATGCTTAGCCGGGTGATCCTATTCAGCAACAATAAGCTGTTCTAGTAATGCATGTGCAAGAAACGCATGCAGATGCTGAGAAGGTTTTAAGGAACCCAAGGAAGAAACCAAGCTTTCAGGACACAGCTTTAGGGGTAGCATGAAAGTGGAATGAACCTTCTCTGTAAGGCCGCGTACACACGGGCGGATTGTCTGCCCAACTAAGTTCGTCAGACAATCCGACAGACAGTCTGTCCAACATTTGAATGAACGGACTTGACCACACACGATGAACAGACAGTCCGCTGAAAGCTTGCGCGATGACGTGTACAGCACGTACGACGGGACTAGAAAAACGACGTCCAATACACTGCAATGCAACCTTCGGCCGTGTAAATCCTTTCTGAGCATGCGCCATACTTAGTCCGTCCAACTTGCCTACACACGAGCGGACTGTCCGCTGAAACCAAGTTTGGACGGACAAAACCAAGTTTGGACGGACAAAATTACGGAAATTCCGAAAGACTTAGTCCGCCAGACTGTCCGCTGAAAAAGTCCGCTGAAGCCCACACACGAGCGGATTGTCCGCTGAAACACGTTTCCGCGGACTAAGTTGGACAGACAATCCACCCGTGTGTACGCGGCCTTAGAGTTTGTATCTGCAATTTCTCACATTGTGAGGCTGAAAAAGGTTCATCTACCCTTGTTTCCTCCACAGAGGAATCATCAGTTTGTTTTTACTCCGTATCGACTGAGGGTAACACCTCATCCTGAGCCCACTGTTCCTCTTGCAAAGGTTCTGAAGTGGGAGAGGGGAATCTAGCACGCTTCCTATCCATTTGATTGGAGGATGCGATTAAAGGTGCTAATCTTCCTTCCAGACCCTGCAGGGAGGAGGAAAGGACAGCTGCAGTCACATATACAGTGCCTTGCGAAAGTATTCGGCCCCCTTGAACTTTTCAACCTTTTGCCACATTTCAGGCTTCAAACATAAGGATATAAAATTTTAATTTTTTGCGAAGAATCACCAACAAGTGGGACACAATTGTGAAGTGGAACGAAATCTATTGGGTATTTTAAACTTTTTTAGCAAATAAAAAACTGAAAAGTGGTGCGTGCAAAATTATTCGGCCCCTTTACTTTCAGTGCAGCAAACTCACTCCAGAAGTTCAGCGAGGATCCCTGAATGATCCAATGTTGTCCTAAATGACTGATGGTGATAAATAGAATCCACCTGTGTGTAATCAAGTCTCTGTATAAATGCACCTGCTCTGTGATAGTCTCAGGGTTCTGTTGAAAGCGCAGAGAGCATCATGAAGACCAAGGAACACACCAAGCAGGTCCGTAATACTGTTGTGGAGAAGTTTAAAGCCGGATTTGGATACAAAAAGATTTCCCAAGCTTTAAACATCCCAAGGAGCACTGTGTAAGCGATCATTTTGAAATGGAAGGAGTATCAGACCACTGCAAATCTACCAAGACCTGGCCATCACTCTAAACTTTCAGCTCAGACAAGGAGAAGACTGATCAGAGATGCAGCCAAGAGGCCCATGATCACTCTGGATGAACTGCAGAGAACTACAGCTGAGGTGGGAAAGTCTGTCCATAGGACAACAATCAGTCGTACACTGCACAAATCTGGCCTTTATGGAAGAGTGGCAAGAAGAAAGCCATTTCTCAAAGATATCCATAAAAAGTCTCGTCTAAAGTTTGCCACAAGCCACCTGGGAGACACACCAAACATGTGGAAGAAGGTGCTCTGGTCAGATGAAACCAAAATCGAACTTTTTGCCCACAATGCAAAACGATATGTTTGGCGTAAAAGCAACACAGCTCATCACCCTCAACACACCATCCCCACTGTCAAACATGGTGGTGGCAGCATCATGCTTGGGGCCTGTTTTTCTTCAGCAGGGACAGGGAAGATGGTTAAAATTGAGGGGAAGATGGATGCAGCCAAATACAGGACCATTCTGGATGAAAACCTGTTGGAGTCTGCAAAAGACCTGATGCTGGGACGGAGATTTATCTTCCAACAAGACAATGATCCCAAACATACAGCAAAATCTACAAAGGAATGGTTCACAAATAAATGTATCCAGGTGTTAGAATGGCCAAGTCAAAGTCCAGACCTGAATCCAATCGAGAATCTGTGGAAAGAGCTGAAAACTGCTGTTCACAAACGCTCTCCATCCAACCTCACTGAGCTCAAGCTGTTTTGCAAGGAAGAATGGGCAAGAATTTCAGTCTCTCGATGTGCAAAACTGATAGAGACATACCCCAAGCGACTTGCAGCTGTAATCGCAGCAGAAGGTGGCTCTACAAAGTATTAAAACAAGGGGGCCGAATAATTTTGCACGCCCCACTTTTAATTTTTTTCTTAGTTAACCGGTTCCCGACCAGCGCACGACGATGTACGTCGACAGAATGGCACGGGCAGGCATATTGGCGTACAGGTACGTCCAATATTCAATGCCGCCCTGCCATCGGGAGCGCGCCGCGTCTGGGACATGCTGGTCGGGACCCCAGTGAGTCCGGTCGCGGGACCCGTGGACTCGATCGCCGCGGGCATCCCCGCGATCGTCTCACGGGACGGCTGAATGGAGGAAATACCGTGTAAACAGCATTTCTCCATTCTGCCTAGCAACTAGTGACGCTGATCTCTGCTCCATGTGATTGGAGCAGAGATCAGTGTTCATTAAATGAAAGCCCAACCCCCCCACAGTTAGTAACACACCCCTAGGAACACTTAACCCCTACACTGCCACCCACTGGTTAACCCCTTCAATGCCAGTGTCATTTACACAGGAATCACTGCATTTATATAGCAGTGATTACTGTATAAATGACAATGGTCCCAAAAATGTCTGATGGGTCCCCCACAATGCCGCAGTCACAATAAAAAATCGCTGATCGCCGCCATTACTAGTAAAAAAAAAATAATAAAAAATTATTAATAAAAATGCTATAAAACTATCCCTATTTTGTAAACGCTATAACTTTTGCGCAAACCAATCAATAATCGCTTATTGCGATTTTTTTTTACCAAAAATATGTAGAAGAATACGTATCTGCCTAAACTGAGGGAAAAAAATGTTTTTTTATATATTTTTGGGGGATATTTATTATAACAAAAAGTAAAAAATAATGCGTTTTTTTCAAAATTGTCGCTCTATTTTTGTTTATAGCGCAAAAAAATAAAAACCGCAGGGGTGATCAAATACCACCAAAAGAAAGCTCTATTTGTGGGAAAAAAAGGACGTCAATTTTGTTTGGGAGCCACGTCACACGACTGCGCAATTTTTGCCGAATCGCAAAAAGTGGTCTGGTCTTTGACCAGCAAAATGGTCCGGTCTGTAAGTGGTTAAAAAAGTTTCAAAAATCCAATAGATTTTGTTCCACTTCACAATTGTGTCCCACTTGTTGGTGATTCTTCACAAAAAAATAAAAAATGTATATCTTTATGTTTGAAGCCTGAAATGTGGCAAAAGGTTGAAAAGTTCAAGGGGGCCGAATACTTTCGCAAGGCACTGTACAGGGGCTGAGATGTAAGAAGCAGCTGCACCATCAATTTTTTCCAATGGCTCACCCTGGCTTGCCATAACTGGTAATTCAGGCGAGGATGACAGCGTGGAAATGCGAGTCGAGATCCTAACCACTGGGGGTGAAACTTTTACTTTTTTTGTTTTTTGTGGTGTCTTCTTTTTTTTTTTTTTTTGGTAGCCATAGTCCTAAGTACAAAAACAGAGGCACTATACAAATTGCACCTAATCGCTGAATATAGTCATGACATTTAAAGCCGCTATAAAGTTCAGCCTAGTGCTGGGAAAAAGGTGTCCTTCCTGTATCAGGAATGCCAGTTTGCAACTCTTACGTGTCCCAGAGCTCCTGTGTCCCTGTGTACGGGCTGCTTGTTTCCTCCTCCTCAGCTAAGGAGAGACTGTCCCAGCTGTAGTTATCTGTTTTGCCTGCCTGCGTCCTTGTGGAAGATCACGGTACTGCGCTTAGTCTCCGCTCCCTCAGAGAAAAATTCAGCCCTTTTTTTCAAAATGTTCACGCACCCGTGCGCTGCGTTTGCGGGTCCGCAGGCTCAACACAGCGCGGGGGGGGGGGGCTGGCAGAGACCCGTCCTCGCTGCAGGATTTGCTGAATTAACAATCCAACCTTCAACCATCACGGCGGGCTGCGTTTAGCAAATCTTCAAGGACCAGATCCCTAAATATTGGGGTTCCAACTCCCTTAGACCTGTAAAGTAGCAAGACCAAAGCCCTGGGGTCCAGCCCTACAAAGAGAGGCGTTACAGGCAAAACCTCATGCTTCAGATACAAGGCCCCAGGTACCATCCTTTTAGGCCTTATTGGCACTTTGGATGGATCTGGTCTTTATGGAGGCTATTTAAATCCAGCATGGATCTCTTCTGGAGCTCCTCAGAGCAGATCTTCACTCGTGACCAACACCTTAGACATTGGCGAAAAAACTGATGTGCTCCTGGAAGGACGAGGGGTTATATAGGGAGTGAACTTCTTGGATTGGGTATAACCAGTTAAAGGTGGCCTATAGCCCATTAAAGAGGAGGGCCGGTTATACAAAAAAAAAAAAAAAAAAAGTCGGCAGCTGCAAACACTGCAGCTGCTGACTTAATCAACACACTCACCTGTCCAGGGTGCCCGCGATGTCGGCCGCCCGAGGCCGACCCGTCCCTCGGCTCTCGGGTCCCGGTGCTGCCATTCCTTGTAAGGGAAACAGGCAGTGGAGTCTTACGGCTTCACTGCCCGTTTCCTATTGCGCATGCGCGAGTCCCGCAGCTACTGCGCATGCGCGAGTCCCGCAGCGCTTTCTGAATGGGACGCGCTGTGTTCTGGAACACACAGTTCCCAGAACACAGCGCGACTCATTACCCAGAAGACGCCGCGACGAAGACAGAAGACAGAAGATCTCCGCGGAGGAGGAAGATTAGGAGAAAGTGCCTAGCAACAGGCATTTCTGGTAAGTAAAAAAAAAAAAAATTTTTTTCATTTTTTTTTTTTTTATATTTTTTTGTAATTTTTAATATTTTTTTTGTTTTCAGGGTGGCCCTCCACTTTAAGTAATTACTTAAGGCTCTCTGTCCCATGTTGTACGATAAAGAAACATTTCTTTCACTCATGGTTAGTGTTTGCCTAAAGCCAATTATTATCAATCAACTGTGTTTACTCTTTTAAATCATAATCACAACAGAAACTACCCAAATGACCCTGATCAAATGTTTACATACCCTGGTGATTTTGGCCTGATAGCATGCACACAAGTTGACACAAATGAGATTTAATGGCTAATAAAGGTAAACATCCTCACCTGTGATCTGTTTGCTTTTAATTAATGTGTGTGTGTGTATAAAAGGTCAATGAGTTTCTGGACTCCTGACATATCCTTGCATCTTTCATCCAGTGCTGCACTGATGTTTGTGGATTTTGAGTCATGGAGACAGCAAAAGAATTGTCAAAGGATCTGCGGGAAAAGGGTGTTGAACTGTATAAAACAGGAAAGGGATATAAAAAGATATCCAAGGAATTGAGAATGCCAATCAGTAGTGTTCAAACTCTAATCAAGAAGTGGAAAATGAGGGGTTCTGTTGAAACCAAACCACACTTAAGTAGACCAACTAAAATTTCAGCCACAACTGCCAGGAAAATTGTTTGGAATGCAAACAAAAACACACAAATAACTTCAAATGAAATACAGGACTCTCTGAAAACATGTGATGTGGCTGTTTCAAGATGCACAATAAGGAGGCATTTAAAGAAAGATGGACTGCAAGGTTGAGTCGACAGAAGAAAGCCATTACTATGCAAATCTCACAAAGTATCCTACTTACAACACGCCAAACAGCACAGAGAAAAAAGCCTGAAACCTCCTGGCACAGACCAAAATTGAGTCAACAAGGCCTATGATGTTAGGTACACCATACCTACTGTGAAACACGAAGGTGGATCGCTGATGTTTTTGGGATGTGTGAGCTACAAAGGCACAGGAAATTTGGTCAAAATTGATGGCAAGATGAATGCAGTATGTTATCAAAAAATACTGGAGGAACATTTGCATTCATGAGCCAGGAAGCGGTGCGTGGGATGTACTTGGACATTCCAAGATGACAATGATCCAAAACCCAACCTGTCATTGGCTACAGCAGAATAAAGTGAAGGTTCTTGAGTGCCCATCTCAGTCTGCTGACCTCAATATCGTTGAGACACTCTGGGGAGATCTCAAACGTGCAGTTCATGCAAGACAGCCCAAGAACTTACAGGAACTGGAGGCTTTTTGCAAGGAGAAATTGGCAACTTTACCATCTGAGAACATAGAGCCTCATCCACAAATGCCACAAAAGACTTTATTAAAAGTCAGCAGCTACACTTTAATAATAATCAGACACTCACCTGACCCATGGCCCAGCGATGCGGGTGCATGAAGCTTGCTCCTCTCCGCCGCATCGGCATTCTACCTGTGGGTGCCTAGCTGTAGCTTCACAGCCGGGCGTGCACTGCGCATGCGTGAGCCGCACTGTGAATGGCCGGGCAATCTTCTGGGACCTGTGACGTGTCCCATAAGATTTCAGGGAGGAAGGGGGAGAGGAGATCTTCCTTCTGGCACCATGGCGCCAGGGGAGAAAGTGAACGCTGAGTGAATGCTGGGTGTCCTCCCCCCCCACAAAAAAAAAGAGATGCCAAATATGGCATGTCAGGGGGTCACCAGCACTTAAAGTGGAAGTTCAATTTTTGGCTGGAATACCGCTTTAAGGATATTGATCAATATGAAGGCATTTATTGTCATAATTATTATTGTTTAGCTCCTTTTTAAACCATAGTGATAACTGAAATTGCCCAAATAGCCCTGCTCAAAAGTTTGCATACCGTAGAATGTTTTGCCTTGGTACACACAGCAAGCTGATACACACAGGTTAAAATTAAAGGTTAATTTCCCACATCTGTGGATTTTTAAATTGGCAACGAGTTTGTTAGCTCTCCTGTGGATGCACTGAGCTGGCTAGATACTGAGCCATGGGGAGTATAAAACAACTGTCAAAAGACCTACGTAACAAGGTAATGAAACTTTATAAAGATGGAAAAGGATATAAAAAGATATCCAAAGTCTGGAACATGCCAGTCAGTACTGTACAATCATTATTTAACCTAATTGTGTTGCGCTGTCCAAAAATAGAAATTGTAAGTGCATAAATATAAAATAAAATACATCCAATATATAGAAAATGTATAATGTCAAAAAGCATTTGAAAATTCATATAAGTGCTCAAAAAATCAAATCAATAAAGCCCACATACTCAAAAAGTGCTCAGTGTAAAGTCCATGACGATAGAAAAAAATCACATGCGGATATAACTCCAGAATTCCTGCAGGCAAGTAAACTCTTCACCACTTGTGTGCAACACCTGTCACAAACTTTAAATATTCAGAAATCGGTGTGCTAATTCAACCTGTGAGTAAATCCAAACAACAATATGTGATCAGCTTAAACACACAAACCTACCCCTACTGATACAAAATAATAAAATAAAAATATTTCTGCACACCCATAGGTTATCTCAAAATTTATTGTAGAAAATGGCATCAAAAATACAGCTCTGAAGCAAAAATCCCTCCTACTGATACCTTAGCAGCATAAATACATTTTAAATGTACTATATATTTATAATGTGTGACACACAATAATATAGTAAAACAAATTAGTGATAAAAAAAAGTTCAAGTGAAAAATACAATTCCTGCCTTCTCACTGCTGAGCAGACCTATTTTATCTCTCTCATTGGCACTTTATCATCCTGTCCCCGTCAACTCTCTACTTCGTCCTCCACCCACCAACTCACTCACTGCCCAGGAGATCGCCAATTACTTCAAACAGAAGATTGATACAATTTGCGTAGATCTCTACTGTTCAGTTGCCCTCCACGCTTTACACTTCATGCCCACAGGTACAATCATTACTTCCCTCATTCAACCCCACCACTATAGACGAGGTTGCTGAACTACTTGTTAACCTCCACCTTAGCACCTGCCCTCTGGATTCTGTTCCCTTGCAAATGCTACGTTCACCCCCTGGCTTTATTCTACACTCTCTAACCCACATCTTCAATCTATCCCTCTCTTCTGGCATCTTCCCCCAACACTCTACAACATGCTGAACTCCTTGAACGTCTGGTTTACAACCAACTGAGCGACCACCTTGCTGATAATAGACTTCTTGATCCTCTTCATTCTGGATTTCGTCCTCAACACTCCACAGAACTTGCTCTCCTAAAACAAACAAATTATCTACTAAGGGCAAAAACCAATGGACTATTCTGTACCCCTACTCCTGGACCTCTCTGCTGCCTTTGATATGGTTGACCACAACCCTCCTCCTCAAAAAAACTCCACGCCTTTGGTCTCCGTGACTGTACTCTTCGCTGGTTCTCTTCCTACTTATCCAACTGCACCTTTAGCGTTACTTACAATTCTCCTTCCCCCCTCCTCTTCCTTTCTCTGTTGGGGTCCCCCAAGGTTCTGTTCTTGGACCTCTCCTATTTTCAATCTACACTTCCTCTCTGGGTGACTTCCAATACCACCTCTAAGTTAACGACACCCAAATCTATTTCTCTACCCCTCAGCTCACGTATCACTAATCTACTAGCAGATATATCAGTCTGGATGTGACACCACTTCCTCAAACTTAATCTATCCAAAACCAGACTTATCATTTTTCCTCCCCCTCGTACCTCTTCCCCTGATCTTTCTGTCAAAATCAATGGCACAACTATAAGCCCATCCCCGCATGCCAAGGTCCTAGGTGTAGTCCTGGACTCTGCACTCTCCTTTAAGCCCCAGGTCCAATCAGTGTCTAAATCTTGCCTACGCAACATTTCCAAAATACACCCCTTTCTAACCAACGACACAACAAAGCTCTTAATTCACTCCCTGGTCATCTCTCGCCTCAACTACTGCAACTCCCTCCTCATTGGCTTACCGCTACATAGTCTATCCCCCCCTTCAATCCATCATGAATGCTGCTGCCAGACTCATCCACCTTACCAATCGCTCTGTGTGTGTTTCTCATCTCTGTCAATCCCTCCACTGGCTTCCGCTCACCCAATGAATTAAATTCAAAATACTAACAACTACTTACAAAGCCATCCACAACTCTGCCCCCAACTGCATCACTGATCTAGTCTCAAAATACTAACCTAATCATTCTCTATGTTCTTCTCAAGACCTCCTGCTCTCTAACTCCCTTATCACCTCCTCCCATGTTCGCCTTCAGGACTTTTCCAGAGCCTCTCCAATCCTGTGGAACTCCTTACCCCAAACTGTCCAATTATCTCCTACTCTATTAGCTTTTAGAAGATCCTGAAAACCGTCATCTTCAGAGAAATCTATCTTACCCACACCTAACAATTGTATTTTAATTTTCTCCATCTGATCATCCCCCACAGCTATTACCTTTTTGTTACACTTTCCCCTTCTTCCTAGATTGTAAGCGCTAACGAGCAGGGCCCTCTGATCCGTCCTGTATTGAATTGTACTGTAACTGCACTGTCTGCCCCCATGTTGTAAAGCATTGCGCAAACTGTTGGCGCTATATAAATCCTGTATAATAATAACTTCCCAAAAGATCATAAATCTGGGATTCCTTTCTCGGAGACAAACTTGCTCCAATACGTGCTAAGTGGTTATTACTAATCAGTGCTATAATTCCACCTCTAAGTGAATTGCCCGCTCACATTAAACGAAGACCCCACAGGGTCAAATAACGCCTCTGGTATACTGATCTTTAATAATCATGAAAAGAAACACCACTGTATCCTGGGTCACCTGCCATTCTCATCAAGTGCACTGGAAACTGCTCCTTTCGAGTTGCTCAGAGCATAAGAAAAAATCTCATTGTGCAATATTGCTTGAATAAATGCGTTTTTATTATACATAAAAATTGCTCACTCGCATAGCTGTCATCTTGTACATTGCCTGAAATAATTTTACGCCAATAGCTCATATCCTCACTGCTTCTTCTGGGTTTACTGGAACTGGCGTCACCTGCTCCATCTGACACGTTGCGTCACTGGTCAAGGGAATGGGGCAACTATGCAGGCAAGAGGGCAGGGTTTCTGGTGGCTGGAGGAATCAAAAGAGATTTGTATATCATGCAAGGAAACTGCATGAGTAGAGAGAAATAAAGTGACTTTAAGGTGAGTGTTTGGGTAAGCACCAGCTTAAAGCGCTGTCAAATATTCTATGGTGTAGAGTAGATTGCCGTGTCCTGTGCAGGTTTTGACTAACCTTAAACAGGTATTTAAAACTGATCTCAGCTTCCCTTTGCTTTAACTGCTCCCATCCCACTGGTACCTGCATCTTCTCCAAGGGGCCGGTCTTTAGCCATCATTATTTGCCAGCACAGGATGACGTCACTCTTTCACGTGCGTGGGAGGCAGTGATCCCGACACACAGGGACCATGCTGGTGATTAAAGCTTACATGAAAGCTTAATGGAGTTTATTTACTAAAGCTGGAAAGTGCAAAATCGGGCTCACTTCTGCATAAAAACCAATGAGCTTCTAACCCCAGCTAGTTCAATTAAGCTTTGGTAATAAAACCTGGAAGCTCATTGGTTTCTATGCAGAAGTGAGCCTGATTTTGCACTTTCCAGCTTTAGTAAATAAACCCCTTTGTGTACTTAAAAGTGGGGTATGCCTGTATAGCGCTATTTCAGGCACACAAATGGCCTACTTGACAAAAGCAGAATTCTCCATGTCACAATTCCTCGTTTGGCATAGTGCAGGTTGGTTCTCCTCTTTCTCGCAACGCCCATTTGGGCACAACGGGAGTTACAAAAACCTCCAAAACATTCCCTGTTCATGAAGAACACAGTATGTGTAGTCCATGAGCATTGAATAACTCCTAAAAGGATTTTTATTTCCCCAAAAATCTTTGCTGAACTTCATCCAGTGGAATGAGTTCACAAAAAAGTGGGCTAGTTTTGCGGCTGATTCTGCCATCTCTGTCCTAAACACACATCTCACTGTTAAAGTGATTGTATAGTTACATTTTTAACTTTGACCTACAGGTAATCCTATAATAAGGCTTACCTGTAGGTAAAAAGAATATCTCCTAAACCGTACATCTCGCTATGAGTTGCTGGGTTTCTGGTGGCTGGAGGAATCAAAAGAGATTTGTATATCATGCAAGGAAACTGCATGAGTAGAGAGAAATAAAGTGACTTTAAGGTGAGTGTTTGGGTAAGCACCAGCTTAAAGCGCTGTCAAATATTCTATGGTGTAGAGTAGATTGCCGTGTCCTGTGCAGGTTTTGACTAACCTTAAACAGGTATTTAAGCTTTGGTAATAAAACCTGGAAGCTCATTGGTTTCTATGCAGAAGTGAGCCTGATTTTGCACTTTCCAGCTTTAGTAAATAAACCCCTTTGTGTGCTTAAAAGTGGGGTATGCCTGTATAGCGCTATTTCAGGCACACAAATGGCCTACTTGACAAAAGCAGAATTCTCCATGTCACAATTCCTCGTTTGGCATAGTGCAGGTTGGTTCTCCTCTTTCTCGCAACGCCCATTTGGGCACAACGGGAGTTACAAAAACCTCCAAAACATTCCCTGTTCATGAAGAACACAGTATGTGTAGTCCATGAGCATTGAATAACTCCTAAAAGGATTTTTATTTCCCCAAAAATCTTTGCTGAACTTCATCCAGTGGAATGAGTTCACAAAAAAGTGGGCCATCTCTGTCCTAAACACACATCTCACTGTTAAAGTGATTGTATAGTTACATTTTTAACTTTGACCTACAGGTAATCCTATAATAAGGCTTACCTGTAGGTAAAAAGAATATCTCCTAAACCGTACATCTCGCTATGAGTTGCTGACTTCAGCGGCGCATGCGCTCCGGGGAATCTCAGCTGAAAGTCCGGCAGGCGCCAGACCCTGCCGGGAAGAAAGCTCCCAAGCGGAAGTGACGACATTGCGGCTCCGGCTACTCACAGCGACGGAGCCGCAATACCCGGAAAACACGCAGAGGGAACATGTCAGCTCTCGTGGATGCCGGAGCCTCGTTCTAAGGTAAGTATTTCATAATGTATGTGGTGCATACTAGCTCATTATGCAGGTGTAAAAATAAAAAATAAATTCAAAAGTCAGCGGGCTTACTCCCACTTTAAAGATGTCCCTTCCTCAGGTGGCAGAACCCTCTCTTCAGGAGCTCCTAGTTCCTCTTAACGCAGAGCACCTCAATGCTTCACCCAGGCTTCAACTTCAATGTTCAGTTCTCCTTTTTGGCACTAGGCTTGGCCCATAAAGGCCACTCAGCCCTCTTCAAAACCCTCTTCACAATGAAGGGGCACCCTTACTCCTAAGAGTGAGGGGACATCTGTTGCAATTTGCATCTCTCTTGGTCATAGACAGCCCAGACCTGTGAGTTTAATCAGTGATTTCAGAAGGGTAGAAGATAGGGTCAAAGTTCTACCACCTCACTGATTTGTTCTTTCAAATCAACCAAAAACTGTCCAAGGGCAGTCAGATTTGCAAACGGCCTTGAACTACCTCATGTCCCAGGGAGTCCTTATACCAGTACCACCACAGGCAGCTCCGGATATTGTGAAATATTATCATGCTACCCATTTACGAATTATTGCTACCTGGTCCTCTCTTAATGCCACGAGTTGGTGGGCTGCTATTGAGAAGGGGGTCCTGTATCCGTTTCACCCATGCTCCCTGATCTGGGGCGCCCCATCCCCACTACACCCTAACCTTAGACATCAATGTACAGCCCCAATGTCCTTCACTTTGGACTTGTGGCAAAAGTGTAACAAAAAGTACTCCCTCTCCTCGGCCTGCCCCCCCCCTCAGGAATGTCCTATTTAATCCTACTATCCCTGATGGATTGTCTATGGGTAGGATTTCCCCGTGGCTAGATCCCCCTCTTTTCCAACTCAGAAACCTGGTACACCCTGTTTCACATAGACTCCATGCCTTTGAGACCTTGCGAGAAAAATATGACATCCCCAAACACTCGTTTTTTCTTCTACCTACAGGTCAGACACTTCTTTAGCTCTAAGTCTCCGACTTTAATCCTTGACACTCCCACAGCTTTTGAGCACCTCTGCGCTCAAGGTCCCCATCAACTTAATTGAATTTCCTCTATTCACCGAATCCTCCATGAGTCGACTCCTTTAAACGAACTTACACGTCTGTATATGAGTAGATGGTCTCAGTTGTTGGACAAACCTATCTCCCTGCAGACATGGGATAGGATTTGGTCCTCTACCTTTAAATCCTCTAAGTGTGTCATGCAAAGGGAAACAGCAATAAAAATCCTAATGTTTTGGTATAAGACCCCCGATGTCATCCACAAATACGATTCCTCAGTCTCGCCATGCTGTTGGCGATGTGGACTTGACATTGGGTCACTGTTTCATATCTTCTGGAAATGCCCCTTGATACGGCCTTTCTGGATAGCGGTGGGGTCGTTGGTGGTGGAGGTGACGGGGGTGTCCCTCCCGATCGATCCCCTACATTGTTTGCTGGGTCTCCCTATTCCAGGTATACCTAAAAACACCAATCAACTGGTTTCCTACATTTTACTTGCTGCTAAGAGGCTTGTCCCACTGTGTTGGCTGTCCGGAGCAACTCCCCCCTGGCCTAGATTACTCCAACTGGTGTCTGAAATTAGGAGAATGGAGTATCTGACGGCCTCGGTACATGATTTGGTTCCCCAGTTCGATAAAGTGTGGGAACCCTGGGATCGGTCGGCATATGGGGCCCCCCCTACCGGTACATCCATTTGACTGCAGCTACCGATCGTGGCACTTTGTTGATGGCTACCACCCCCACCTTTCCCTACCCAATCCTCCGGGTAACTTATCCCCCCCCCCCCCCCCCCCCCCCCGGGGACTTACTATGCTGACCATGTGAATGTTCGGTTGTTTTGCCTTTTTTTTTCTTTTTTCTCTTTTGGCCACCGGCCTCTTGTTGAACGGAATAGTTTGTCTGATTTACATAAACTGTTTGTTATTCATTGTACGAGATATGGTTATGCAGTTCACCTTTGTGCCTGCGTTTGTGGACTTTTTTCTCTGTCTGTTGTAACTAATGTTTTTCGCTATGATCTATATTTTTCTCTGCTTACTGAATGCACAAGTGTATTGTTTTTGCTTTGAAAATTAATAAAAATTACAATTATAAAAAAAAAAATCCCCTCAACAAATTTCCTCATATTCCAAAAATTGCACACGGAATTGGCAAGGTTGGTAATTGTCTCTCTGCGAAAAGGGGAACACATTGCACCCGTGGACATCTAAGATGCCTATCTGCATGTTCCCATTTACCCACCTTATCATGCAGATGCCAAGCACCCCCACCCCCCCATTCAATTCGCACCAGGAATCCTAAACAAAAAAAGTTTGGACCTGAGCTGCGAACGCTATTAGGTCTCATGTACACGAAGCATTAGAAAAAACTAGCTGTAAAGCCACTACCAACGCCAGGAAAAAGCAGCTTTAAAGCATGCATTTAGTAGCTATTTGCATTAGCGTTAATGCGTGTTTAGCCGTTTTAGCTTTTAGCAGCGTATCTTTGCCTCTATTCAAAATCAATGGTTCCCTATGAGAGTTGTCTACTGATAAAACTTTCAGCCCATTGATTTGAATAGAAGTCACATCCAAGTCGATTCATCATGAAGGATCTTGGGTTCCCCCCACGGCAAAATTAAAAATCGAGGCCCCCCCCCCAAGAACCATACCAGGCCCTTTGATTCTGGTATGGATCTTGAAAAACTTTCTGTGTGCATCAGCCCCCCCTCATACTTACCTGAGCCCCTTCTCTATCCAGCGATGTGCATGAGTGTCTCGGACATCCAGGACTCTCCCTCCCGCTTGGCTGAGACACAGCAGCAGTGCCATTGGCTCCCATTGCTGTCAATCAAAGTCAGCCAATCAGGAGAGTGAGGGGGCAGGAGGGAGGGGCCTGGAGCGCCAACGAGGGACCCGAGGAGGATCCGGGCTACTCTGTGCAAATCCACTGCACAGAGCAGGTATAACATGTTTGTTATTTTTAAAGAAACAAAACGAGATTTTAATATCACTAAGATATAGAGTTGTTTCGAGTCTGTAATTTTTACCCTGCTGAAAGAAAAGCTACTTTCGGGAAGCATTATTATTGCACCTGCAAATCTTACATTGACTGGTGTAAGCACAGTCTATTCACTTTCAGAGATTGCTCTGCTCCTCACATTCTTGTCCCCCTTCAAGCAGGTCTTGATTAGAATCCAGCTCTTAGAACTGTGCATGGGCCCTTGGCTTCACATTCCCTTATAAAAACCTTTATGTAAAGTGTTTCTCTGCATCCCCCCCCGTGCTTCTCTGTGACTGATATTAAATATTAGTCTTTTTTTTTTAATAAACATGTTATACTTACCTGCTCTGTGCAAAATCTCTGCAAATCCTCTTCTCAGGTCCCTTAGCTGGCGCTTCTGGACCCTCCCTCTTGCTGAGTGCCCAAAGGGCAAGCAGCTTGCCCTGGAGGCACCCGAGCCGCTGCTGCTTTGTGTGTCCATTCAGAAACAGAGTCATGGCTTGACCCCACCCACTCTCGCTCCTCATTGCCTCATTGACTTTGACAGCAGCAGCATATAATGCATTAAGATAAAAACCTTCTGCCTTTAGAACCACTTTAATTTGTTTCTCTTTGTCTTGCAGAAACCAACCTTTCAACCAATCAGGGATATTACCTTGGAGATTATTCCAGCAAAGTAGCGTTTCTGGTGGCCATCAGGTCTGTCAGACATGTCTCTGAACTGGCAGCCCTTTCCTGTAGAGGGCCCAAGGTTGCATTAGGCCCTAGACCGGGGTCCGCAACCTGTCGATCGCGGGCTACCTGCCAACCGCGGGTAGGTGACAGGTGGACCAAGAACGGGTCTGCGCCGCCGACCCATGCTTTCTTTCGTTGCCCTCAGCCTCCCTTGACATTACTTTTGGACCTTGTCTCTCCCCCACCCCAGCCTCCTCCGTTGCTGTCAGTGAACAGAGCCAGCACAGATCAGGACGGAGGAGCTGGTCAAGTTATCTTTTCAACTTAACCCACAGGTGATTGGTTGCTAGGTCCTAAGCAGCCAATCACCACTTTGTTAACATGAAAAGTTACTCTGCCAGCTCCCGCCCTCTGTTCAGAGCTGTGCTGCCCCTCAGTTTCCTGTGCACAGGTAGGATGCTGTGGGGGGGGGGGGAAGGACATTACTGTGTGTATGTGAAGTGATGTGAAGGGGGCAGAGGACTGCTTTGGGCAGGGCCACGCCATAGCAGTGTCCTCTATCACCCTTCACATCACCCCCCCCCCAAACCCTGCATTCTGAGGGAAATGCACTCCTTAACCTTGCAACCAGAGCGCAACGCACTCCTTAACTTTGCAATCTGAGTGCAGCGTACTCCTTGTCCCTGCATTCTGAACGCAACACACTCATCAACCTTGCAATCTGAGCGCAATGCACTCATTGGCCCTGCATTCTGAGTGCAACGCACTACTGATCCCTGCATTCTGAGCGTAACGCACTCCTTAAATCTCCATTCTGAGCATAATGCACTCATGATCCCTTCATTCTGATAGTAACACACTCCCAAACCCTGCACTCTCCTGTAATACTTTTTTTTGTGTTCACTGCATTTGCAATCTACATTTGGGGTTAACAATGTATCATCTCCCACAGTGGATGACAAAAGCAGTGTGTTTTGAACATGGTGTAGTCCTGATCCCTGCATTAGGAGCGTCACTCATTCCTGGTCCCTGTATTCTGAGCGCAACACACTCCTGATCCCTGCATTCTGAGCGTAATGCACTCCTGAGCCCTGCATTTTGAGAGCAATGGACTCCTGATCCCTGCAATTTGAGTGTAAGGCACTCCTGATCCCTGCATTCTGAGCGTAACACACTCATGATTTCTGCATTCTGAGCACAACACACTTCTTGGTCCTGCATTGTGAGTGCAATGCAATCCTTAACCTTGCAATCAGAACGCAACACACTCCTTGGTCCTGCATTCTGAGCGCAATGCACTTCTGATCCCTGTATTCTGAGTGTAATGCACTCCTTAACCCTTTATTCTGAGCCTAACACACTACTGAACCCTGCATTCTGAGTGCAAGACACTCCTGAACCCTGCATTCTGAGCGCACTGCACTCCTGATCCCTGTATTTTGTCAGGGCTGGCTTAGCCCTTCCTCCTCTGGGCTGGCCGCTCAGGTGTTGACTAATTGCCAGCTCTCTTCTCTTTCCACAGTTACCAGCTGTTCCCGATGATGCCATTCTGACCTGCCTATTTAAAACCTTCCTGCTCACTTTTTAATTTGCCTTCGCGTTGGTCACATCACAGGTAACCATCTCCTGCTGTTTGTTTCAAGACTGGCTTGCTGACATCCCACCTGGCTTCTCATCCTGCTTGCGGTTGCTCTCCTTGGATCCCTGACTTCCGGCCTGGCTGATTACCCAATCTTGTTAATGAACTTTGGACTGGCTGACTACCCGATCTGGCTACAGGACTCTGGCTATGCTTGACTACGCTTTTTTCTATGTACCTTTTTATTTTTATTAACAAACAAGTGTGATTTGATTGTACTTCTGTCTCAGTCTGTTTCATGGTTTCTGACAGTACGCGAAGGCCATGAATTCAGAAGATACAGTCAATCCACTTGTTGGTAATATTTTTTCCAGATTGGATGAGCAAGATCACCGCATGGATGGTTTGCCTTGGCGTTACAAACGCTCCTGAATCGCACGGCTTACCTGGAATCCCCCATGGTGGCTGCTCCGGTACAAACTGAGTCGCAGGCCGTCCCTGCTGCTGTGCCAGTCTCTGTGCAGGCACCTGCCTCGAGTATTATCTCTATAAGAGGTATGTCTGGTTCTGCTCCGCTTCTCCAGCGATTTGGGGGTGATCCAGTTCAATGCAGAGGGTTTCTCAATCAGGTTGAGATATACCGTATTTGCCGGCGTATAAGGCGATTGGGCGTATAAGACGACCCCCTATTTTTCAAGTGAAAACATAGGTTTTGGGCAATACTCGCGGTATAAGACTACCCCCCTTCTGAGGCAAAACCATTTAAAAAAAACATTAGAACCATTAAAAAACACAAAGCAAGAATGCCAACTACTCGTCCGCCATGCTGTGATATGTCATAAAGTAAATCAAACAATAATAACACAAACAGAGATCTATTGAATGCCACAACTCTGGAAAGTAGATTTTTTTCACTAACCAAACCATACCACGTTTGGGTTACATTCTATGCGAATTGTCCACCAAAATGCATTTAATAACCCCCCTGTCATATGTCCCAGATTTATCTGTCCCTCTTGGGTGCCTGGGACCTCAAAGGCAAACAGCAGGATGTATAGTTGTAGGAGATCAGTGAATGGATTTACCCAGGGAAGTATGGTGAGCGGTGTATTATTTTAATATTAATCCTGCTTGGATTGGCAGAGGCTGTAGCATCATCAGTCCTTGCCTCTCTCTCTCTCTCTCTCAAAGCCAATCCGAGCAGGCTACTCTATGTAGCCTGCTCGGATTGACAGAGGTTGTTACTCCAATCCAAGCAGGCTCTGTATTTATTAATAGAATACATCACTCGCCGGGATTGGCTCAACGGCGTATACCGTTTGTAGCTGAAGCCACATACAGTATTAGCAGACATTTGGGGGCTGACATCCATCGGGCAGCATTGTATACCCGGCGTATAAGACGACCCCCGATTTTTGGGCATTTTTTATAGGTGTAAAAGGTAGTCTTATACGCCAGAAAATACAGTACTTTGAAATGATGCCCCAGGCGTTTCCCATGGACAGAAGCAAAGTAGGTTTCGTGATATCTTTGCTTTTTGAGAGAGCCTTGGCCTGGGCTAACCCTCTATGGGAGACGCAAAAACCTGTTGTCTTGAGTTACCCTCAGTTTGTGGCCTCCTTTAAAAGGGTTTTTGACGTTCCCGCACGCTCCGCTTCTGCTGCCAAGTGCCTCATGTCCATCAAACAGAGTATGAGAACTGTTGCCGACTACGCCATTGAATTCCGTACTCTGGCAGATGAGGTTGCTTGGAACAATGAGGCCCTCGTTGCTGCTTTTTCTCATGGTCTCTCGGATTCCATCAAGGATGAGATAGCAGCCCGAGATATACCCACTGAGCTGGAGAGCTTGATCT
Source organism: Lithobates pipiens (assembly GCF_037356315.1). NCBI lineage: Eukaryota > Metazoa > Chordata > Amphibia > Anura > Ranidae > Lithobates > Lithobates pipiens. The sequence continues at coordinate 279,287,323 of NW_027507748.1, read as the reverse complement.
CGTTTGCCATCCTCATTGACTTCAGACTCAGAGAAAGACTTTCTCTTAAGGAGCGCTTGCGGAAGCCTCCTGTACGTTTGCCTCCGAGCTTTGTAGTTCCACCCATGCCTCCCTCACCTCCCATGCCTCCTGGTACTGAGTTGGTCAGTCTAGATGAACCCATGCACCTGGGCTTCACGCGTCTCTCTGCGGATGAGAGAGCCTTTAGGAGGAGGGAGAGATTGTGCCTTTATTGTGGCCAGGCAGGTCACTTTTTGAAGTCTTGTCCTACCGGTCCAGGGAACGCCCGAACCTTGAGGTCCTGTCATGGACAGACCTTAGGTGGCGTTGTTTCGTCCCCAGTTATCCAGAAGGATAAGCCCTTGTTTTGGTCACCCTTTCTTGGGCTGAGTCGTCCATCGAGATACAGGCTCTAATCGACTCTGGGGCTGCAGGCCTGTTCATTGATGCTGCTTTTGTTTCACAGCACTCGATTCCGCTGCAGCTGTGTGACATTCCACTTGCCATTGAGGCTCTTGATGGGAGACCTTTACAGCCTGCCCATGTGACTCATGAGACGGTTCCATTGTCCATGGCCGTAGGGGCTCTTCACCATGAGATAATCCAATTCTAAATAATTACCTCACCCAGATTTCCAATGCTTATTGGTTATCCTTGGTTACAGAGGCACAACCCCTCTTTTGATTGGCTCCGTGCTGAGGTTCTCTCCTGGTCACCACAATGCAGTTAGACATGCTTCCTGAAGGTAGCCAAGGTCCTGTGCACCGCTTCACTCCCTTCCTCGCCGGAGGAGTACCGTGATTTTGGCGATGTCTTTGATAAAGGTCAAGCTGGTAGTTTGCCTCCACACCGGCCTTATGATTGTGCAATTAACCTTCAACCTGGTGCCATACCTCCTCGAGGCCGGGTTTACCCTTTGTTGGTCTTGGAGGATAAGGCCATGGAAGAGTATGTTGCTGACGCACTTTCTCGAGGTTTCATCCGCAAGTCCTTGTCTCATGCTGGTGCTGGTTTCTTCTTTGTGAAAAAGAAGAGCGGTGAACTGAGACCTTGTATAGATTATAGGGGTCTCAATCGTGTCACGATTAAGAATGCCTACCCGATTCCATTGATTACAGAGTTATTTGACCGCCTCTAGGGAGCAGCGGTTTTCACACAGCTTGACCTGAGAGAGGCATACAATCTCGTGCGCATTAAGGAGGGCGATAAGTGGAAAACTGCATTTAATACCAGAACAGGCCATTATGAATACCTGGTAATGCCTTTTGGCCTTTGTAACGACCTGGCATTTTTCCAGTAATTTATTAACGATGTCCTCCAAGATTTGTTGCAATTGTGTGTGGTGGTTTATCTCGATGATATCCTCATATTTTCCAAGTCCCTGGAGAGCCACCACACAGATGTCTGTCGTGTACTTCAGAAACTAAGAGAGAACAATCTCTATTGTAAACTGGAGAAGTGCGAGTTCCATCGTGAACAGGTTACATTCCTGGGTTCATGTCATTTCCACTGCTGGTTTTTCGATGGACCCAGAGAAACTGTCGGCAGTCCTACAGTGGCCTCGACCTGTGGGTTTACGTCCTCTGCAGCGTTTCCTGGGCTTTGCCAACTACTATCAGAAGTTATTCGTAACTTCTCGTCTCTGGTCAAGCCTCTGACTGATATGACCAGAAAGGACGGTAACCCACAGAGTTGGTCTCCGGAGTCCATTAAGGCCTTTGAGATTCTCAAGGCTGCCTTTGTTTCTGCTCCTGTGTTGACACATCCTGATCCTACGTTGCCTTTTGTCCTAGAAGTTGATGCTTCTAAGACTGGAGTTGGTGCCCGTCTGTCTCAGCGTCCTAACTCTGAGAGCGCTATGCATCCGTTTGGCTACTTTTCCAAGAAATTGTCACCTGCTGAGTGCAATTATGAGATTGGTGACAGAGAGCTGTTGGCGATCATTTTAGCCCTGAAAGAATGGAGACATCTCCTTGAAGGTACCACTGTGCCCGTTCTTATTCTTACTGACCATAAGAATCTTACATTCTTGTCTGAGGCTAAGCAACTCTCTCCCAGAAGGGCATGATGGGCTCTTTTCTTGTCGAGCTTTAATTACATTGTCTCATTCTTACCCGGTACGAAGAATGTAAGGGCTGATGCCTTGTCACGACAATTTTCCTCCACTTCCAAGTCGGAGTCGGTTCCAGTCCCTATGATTCCTCCTGATCGTATCTTGGCTACGGAGTCTTACGTCTCCTTTGGGTGACAAAATTCTTGCTGCTCAGGTCCATGCTCCTCCTGATAAACCTTGTGACCACTGCTTTGTCCCAGAGAGTCGGCGTACTGCAGTGCTCCAGACTTATCATTCTCCCAAGGCAGCTGGCCATCCTGGGAAGAATCAACTCATTTGGGCCATCTCCCAACAATTCTGGTGGCCTAGTCTACGGGCTGATGTTACTGCTTTCGTAGCTGTCTGTCCCGTGTGTGCTCAGAGTAAGACTCGCCACGACACCTTCCAGTGGGCCTCCTACAACCCATACCCAATGGAGAGAGGCCCTGGACTCACCTGTCTATTGATTTCATTGTGGGATTGCCCAACTCCCAAGGCAACACTGTTATCCTTATGGTGGTTGACCGGTTCTCAAAGATGTGTCATTGTATTCCACTTAGGAAGTTGCCCACCTCTAAGGAACTGGCTTCCATTTTTGCTCAGGAGATCATTCGCTTACATGGGCTACCCAAGGTAATCGTCTCAGGTGGGGCAGTCAGTTTGTCTCCCGGTTCTGGTGAGCCTTTTGTGCACAGTTTGGAATCCAGACTGCGTTCTCTTCTGCGTATCACCCGCAGTCTAATGGGCCCGCAGAACGAGACAATCAGTCCTTGGAGCAATTCCTACTTTGCTATATTTCTGACCATCATAACAACTGGTCTGACCTATTACCTTGGGCAGAGCTTGCTCACAACAGTGCCTTGAATTCTGCCTCCCGATTGTCTCCATTTATGGCGAATTATGGTTTCCAACCTTCCATGTTGCCTGACTCGTTTGTTCCTTAGAGTATTCCTGCGTTAGAGGAGCATCTCCGTGGTCTTCGTTCCACTTGGGTACAAGTCCAGGAGGCTTTGCGTCATGCTAATGATAGGTACAGACTCCATGCTGACCACAGATGCCTGCCTACTCCTTCCTACAAGGTTGGGGACAGGGTCTGGCTGTCATCTCGCAACCTCCGGCTTCGTGTTCCCTCACTGAAGTTTGCACCTCGGTTTATTGGGCCATTCCGTATCCTTCGCAGGATTAACCCAGTAGCTTATGCGTTGGACCTTCCTCCTAGTATGCACATCTCTAATGTGTTTCATGTCTCCTTATTGAAACCGTTGCTCTGCAACCGATTTACCACCTCGGTGCCACCTCCTCACCCTATTCTGGTTGAGAACCCTGAGGAGTATGAGGTACAATCTATTGTTGACTCCCGTAGGTTCCATGGGCGCATACAGTACCTGGTGCATTGGAAGGGGTATGGTCCACAGGAACGCTCCTGGGTTTCATCCTCTGACGTACATGCCCCTGTTCTCCTCCGCGAGTTCCATAGACTGTTTCCTCTTAAGCCCGGTGGCCCTCCGAGGAAGAGGAGTCTTTGAGGGGGGGGGGGTGGTACTGTCAGGCCTGGCTTAGCCCTTCCTCCTCTGGGCTGGCCGCTCAGGTGTCGGCTAATTGCCAGCTCTCTTCTCTTTCCACAGTTACCAGCTGTTCCCGATGATGCTCGTCTGACCTGCCTATATAAAGCCTTCCTGCTCACTTTTTCATTTGCCTTCGCGTTGGTCACATCACAAGGAACCATCTCCTGCTGTTTGTTTCAAGACTGGCTTGCTGACATCCCTATTGGCTTCTTATCCTGCTTGTGGTTGCTCTCCTTGGATCCCTGACTTCCGGCCTGGCTGATTACCTGATCTGGTTAATGAACTTTGGACTGGCTGACTACCCGACCTGGCTACAGGACTCTGGCTATGCTTGACTACGCTTTTTTCCATTTACCTTTTTATTTTTATTAACAAACAAGTGTGATTTGATTGTACTTCTGTCTCAGTCTGTTTCATGGTTTCTGACATATTCTGAGCGCAACACACTCCTGAACCCTGCATTCTGAGAGCAGTGCACTACTTAACCCTGCATTCTGAGCATGACGCACTCCTTAAGCCTACAATTTGAGCGTAACGCACTCCTTAACCAGGCATTCTCCTGTAATACTTTTTTTTGTGTCCACTGCATTTGCAATCTACATTTGGGGTTAACAATGTATCATCACCCACAGTAGATGAGAAAGGCAGTGCATTTTGAACATGGTGCAGGAAACCCACATGAAACATTCCTTTCTGGCATCGCTTTCTGGTGTGAACTGGCCCTAACAACAGGACACTGAGCCCGGTGATCTTTGACTTCATCAGTGTTGTTCAAGAAGATCTCCATCTCTCTAAGGTTGCCTACCCCTGCCCTAGACCATTCATTTTTCCAAAGGTGGTTGAGCATTCCATCTCAATTAAGACATTGTTCTGCCACCCTTGTGCCCTGCTCTGCTGGGAGCTGCCCCAGGATGGTGTGTCCACAAAAGCTTGCTAGTGTCCAATCACATGGCTATATCCCATGGTGTATTAATAAGTTGTTGAGTGTCCTGTAGTGTACTCTGAGATATGGAATTTACAGGCAAGTCAAAATTCCTCTTTTTTCTTTTATTTTCACCTGATAATTCTGCCACGAACACACTTCCTGTCCTAGGGTGACAACCGTATTGAGAAGTGTTGTCACCCTGGGACAGGGCGTATTTTAGGACTAAATAACAACTCCTACTCATCTCCATAATGGTTTTATGTTCCACTGGGGGTAGCAGGGAGCAATGCTAACTCATAACAGTCTAGAGCAGCCTTTCTCAACCTTTTCAGCACAGAGGAACCCTTGAAATTACTTTTTGGTCTCGGGGAACCCCTGCTAAAAACTCATGATAGACTTGTGTTCATTGGGAAGAACTACCCCCTTACAGATAGCTAAAAAGATCAATGGTGTCAGTAGGAACTTATCTAAATGGCAGAAATTGTTCATTGCTCAAGGGACCCTAGGGTTTCATGGAACCCTGGTTGAGAAACCCTGGTCTAGAGTTTACACTTATTGAACAGATACAGAAGTTTATTGTTACAGTGGCTATACATGCTTAGTAAATGATCAATTTATTTTCCTAACGATCTACCAGCAAGAATAATTGATCTATAGTGGGCAAACTATTCAATCAACATGTCACAGACAGGGAAGTGGATTTTGATTGATAGTTAGAGGATACAATCAAAAGTTATCAATCACATTTCTGTTTTTAACATGCAATCTGCTGGTGCTATACAAATCAGGTAATATATTATTATTCCAAGCATTTGTCAGCGCACTCCCAGCTATTTTAGTTAACTGTTCAATGCATGAAAGCTGCGCACAATGCAGGTTCACTCTAAGGCTCCATTCACACTGGACGTTAAAATAACGTTATAAAAACGCCTGTAGCTTTGCAGTGAGTCTTTCAATGTTTTTGCAATAACATTTGTTAGTGGTTTTTTTTAATGGATCAAAAATGTTAGTTTTGAGCATTTATTGACGTTTATGAGCGTTTGGCTTTTTTTGTGCTCAGAAAAACAACTCCTGAATGCGACTTTATGGCTTTCAGAAAATAGTCCATAAACTTCACTGCTGTTAAACATCAAAAATGTCTATGTGTGCATGGACACTAGGGATGAGCTCTGGCAAGTTTGCATACTCCACGTGCAGAGCCCGCCAGGAAGTCGGTGCTGCGCTAATCACAGGCAGTGAGATATTGCCCGATCTCTGCAGCCGCACATCAGGGCAATGCTGCCTGTGATTAGCGCAGCGCTGCGCCGACTTCCTGGCGGCCTCTGCACGTGGAGTATGCTAACACGCCAGAGCTCATCGTTAATGGACACATAAGCTAACATGGAGGGCAGTTTATGGGCTGTTAAAAACTGCCCAAACTCCCAAAAACGCCCGTTTATGAACTTCAGTGTGCATGGAGCCTTACTAGCTCTTGTTGACTTCATGTAAAGAGCTGTCAGCCTGCATATTCCGCGTCTCCTTGTTTCTCTCCAAGGTTGGAAGCTGAAACCATATGTAAACACAAGCACCTAGTTTCCGGTCCCGCGCTTCCGGTGTTCGACGGAGGGCACTGGTAAAGAGAAGTTCCCGCACATGCGCTGTACGGAAGGGCACTCCAGCTGAAAGCAAATCCCCAGCCAAAGTCCGAGGCGTCCAGCAGAGCGCAGCACAGGCAGCACTGATACAGCTCAACCAGTAGGGGGCCCCGAGCGCGTGACGTCATCATTCAGCGTACGCGCAGCGGAATGCTCCGGAACCGGAAGAAGGAGCAGCAGCTGGCCGAAGTTGTCACTCTCATCTTCCCCGTACTGGTTAGCTGTCCTTTCCCCTCCCCCTACCTTCTTTCTCAGCTGCTCCTTCCCGTGACAGATGTAGAATTCTTATGACGATGGAGCTGTGTGTACCTCATTCCTAAGCAACCCTTCAGCTCGCCTGCCGCCTATAACGGAGCCTGACCCCTCAGACGAGTAAATGTCTGTTTGTGTGACGTGTAGTGTGTGTCTTGTCCTGTGCTGTGTACATGCACTTTACTTGCACCCCAGTAATTGCTGGGATTTACTAGGAACTAGATCCTTGCTGAACAGTGGGCAGCAATGTTTTTTTTTTAGGGGTGCCCATGGTGTATGTGTATAAATAGTAGATTTAGGGCTCATTTACACTGTTCAATGTCCTGTTCTGCGTGTGCATTTACAGGCATTAGTGGTGCATTTTTTGCCATTATTATTTATGATTTTTTAAAAGTTGAGGCGCATTTACATGCGTTTGTGGTGTGTTGTTTACATGCAAAAAAAAAATAGCATGCTGTACTTTTTCTATTTTTAAATGCATGTGAAAGCACCGTAATGGTGTATATTAGGCTCATTGAAATACATTTCTTTTCTTTTTTTTTTTGCGTGCGTGTTCATACTGCATTAAAGAATGTCTGCATCTGGTGTAAAGACCTTACTTTTCTAGAACCTCTGTTGTGGTTGGAGAATATAAAATATATTTGGCCACCCTGAACTACAACAATCTTTACTGTTTTTGTGTTGGTTGATGTGCATAGTTTTGCTATCTTTTTATATTCAAAGTTTGCAATGATGACATATACTTTAAAGCGGAACTAAATTTACCTTTTGCTTTAGCTTTTCAGTCCTGCATCGGTGTTCTATAGAGAAATGCCCCACCGAAAAATGCCTCTGGTGGGTCTGCGCATGCGCTGTAACAAACGTCACTCTGGCTGATACGTTGAAACGTCAACACAGCGCATGCACACATCGTGGAGGGCAGTATCTGACGCTATGCAAACGGCTTAGGGTGATCGTAATTGTCACATTCTGCCTCGCTGTTGCGCCGCAGGGTGGAATTTGCCTGTATTGATGTGTTTTCTGTCTGTTGCATGGCGGGTTCAGTGTGATAAACGGCATGCTTTGGCTGTGTCTAAAGGCGGATTAAAAAACACACACACCCCACACCTTCAAGATCACCACAAACTGCTCCACAATAGCAAGGAAGAATCTGACATTTACATTCTCTCTAAGCGTTTAGCAGATTATTGAATACTGCCTCAGAGATCTGTGCATGTGCCGTGTTGACGTCATGCCAGCTGATCAACATATCAACTGGCGTGACATTGGTTACTGCGCATACCCATCGGAGGCATTTTTTTTCGACAGTGGCATTTCTCGATGGAACACCGGCATCTTCTGCTGTGAGCTGATCTTTGGCCATCTTCATTGGCTGGCGCAGGATGGCGCCACTCCTAAGCATTCACAGGAGTCAGTTCCCCCGATGAAGGCGTAAAAGCAGGTAAGGGCATTTTATTGCAGAAGAGAGAGTGCATTTCTCTTCTGCAATGAAAGCTTGCCTGCTTGCAATTTTTTTTACAGTGGGACTTTAGTTCTGCTTTAATGGCTTGTTTAGTCCGCAATCCATCTGTTGAGTTCTGCATGCATTTAGCGTGCTTGTGGTATGTTTTTGGCTTTTACAAATTTTTTTTTTTTTTCATGTTTAGTAGTGCATTCTGAGGCAAACAAAATCAGCATGCTGTACTTTTCTTAAGTACTGCAGTGGTGTAAGACTTATTGAAATGCATATGTGTTCATTCTGTGTTTGACCTGTTGCCACCCGCTTAAAGAGGAAGTAAACCCTGATGGGTTTACTTCCTCTTTTTTTCCCTGCAAAGGTAAAGCATAATGGACTACTATGCATCGCATAGTAGCTCATTATGTGTCACTTACCTGACACAGGAGCCAGCGAAGTCGCCGCTGATCCCTGTAGTCCGCCGCATCCATCTTGCTGGTGGCGTCTCGCAGCTCCGACCAATGACAGCGGCGAAGCCGCGATGACGTCACTCCCGCGCATGCGCACGGGAGTCGCGTCTCGCAGTTCCGCCGCTGCCATTCGGCGAAGCTGCGATGACGTCACTCCCGCGCATGCGTGCGGGAGTCGACAAATTAGGCAAATCCATTCTTGGACTTGCCGCATTTAGTGCGCCTGCGCGCCGCTGTCTACGGCGCATGCGCTGTAGACAGCGGTGCCCATTTTCGGGCAAATATCTCCTAAACCATATAGGTTTAGGAGATATTGCTTGGACCTACAGGTAAGCCTTAATCTAGGCACGGTAAAAAGAAAAGGTTGGGACTTTGACAAAGCATGCGATTTTGGAAGCAAAAAACAGAAGAGCAACAAAAATCAATAATATAAATTTATTAACTTATATATTAAATGTATAGCATAGGGCACAAAGATACACATTGTATGATCCATGATCCATCATAAATAGTAAATATATTGAAGTATTGTACATCAAAAACATCAATCCCACAGTTGGTACATCAAAAGCATTGGCCTTGTATATAGGCATATTGCACACAGTAAAAATCAATAGAATTAAGTAAAAACATTCCAGAGTTTAGTAAAACTGCATGTTTAAATGTAATTCGTAGTATTTGAAGCTCTACGCGTTTCGTGGCTATAATTTTCGTGGCTTAATCTAGGCTTACCTGTAGGTCAAAGTGGTTTGAAGGGGTTTACTTCCTCTTTAACACAAGTACGGTGGTAAAAGTGTTGGCCTTGATGCCCAAAACCAATGTTTTTATTAGTTATGTGTTCACTCGCCAAATGTTTTGGTAACTTAGAAATAAAAGTGTATTGGTATATGTTAGAGCTGCACGATTCTGGTCAAAATGAGAATCTAATTTTTTTTTGCTTGGAGTAAAAAGATCACAATTCTCTTACAATTAAAAAAATCTAAGTGAAATCTTTCACATTATACAAAACAATAATGGGCTATCTTTACTGTTTTTATTATTATTCATGAAGGGCCAGTTCACACCAGACGTAGTTCCGTTCAGTTCTGTGTGCTTTTTTTCTGCACTAAAAATGCATGCACAGTGTTTTCCATGTATTCCAATGGCTCTAGTTCACACCACACAGTCAGTTTCTAGTGCAGAAACTGACCGGAACTGAGGCCGCGTACACACGCACGGACTGTTTGCCCAACCTTGTTCGTCAAACAGTTTCGGCAAACAGTCCGCTCAAAATTTGCATGAGCGGACTTGCCCACACACGAGCGGACTGTTTGACGAACAAGGTTGGGCAAACAGTTCGCTCAACTTTTGAAATGAACGGACTCGCCCACGTAAGGAGGAGGCAAATCCGCCCATTTCGAGCGCGTGTACAGGTAGGCGGGGCCCGCGAAGGAGACGTCGCGGGCTCCGCCGCCTGGAATGGGCTTAAAGGGGAACCCCAACGCCGAAAAAAATCGGCGTGGGGGTTCCCCCCAAGTCCACACCAGACCCTTGTCCGAGCACGCTACCCGGCCGGCCAGGAAAGGGGGGCGAGCGAGCGCGCCCCCCCTCCTGAGCCGTACCAGGCCGCGTGCCCTCAACATGGGGGGTGCCTTGGGGAAGGGGGGGCCGCGCGGCCCCCCCACCCCAAAGCACCTTGTCCCCATGTTGATGAGGACAAGGGCCTCTTCCCGACAACCCTGGCCGTTGGTTGTCGGGGTCTGCGGGCGGGGGGCTTATCGGAATCCGGGAGCCCCCTTTAAGAAGGGGGCCCCCGGATACCGGCCCCCCACCCTATGTGAATGAGTATGGGGTACAATGTACCCCTACCCATTCACCTGTGAAATAAAGTACAAAAAAAAACACAACACATGGAAAAAGTATTTTATTGCACAGCTCCGGGGGGTCTTCCGTCTTCGGGGGTCTTCTCGCCGGACTCCTCCGCTATGTGTGTGTAGCTCTTTTGCTAGCGGAGGAGTCCGGCTTTCTTCCTCCCCGCCGCCGGCCTCTTCTCCCGACTTCGGGGGTCTTGTCCCCCTCTTCGGTTCTTCTGCCGGGCCACCGCGCCTTCTTGTAGCTCTTTTACAGGCGGTGGCCCGGTCTTCTGTCGCCGCTGTCGCCGCCGCCGCCTTCCGTTCTTGTTCTTCTTCTTGTTCTTCTTCTTCTTCTCCTGGAGATGTTGACTCGACGAGCTCTCCGGCCGGAATGCCAGGGACACGCTCCGCTGCCACTTATATAGTGACAATGGGGCGGTGTCACATGGTATATGTCACATGGGTTGGTCACATGGTGACCCCGCCCCCTTACGATGTCATAGTCCCCATGTGACATCAACCCATGTGACCAACCCATGTGACATATACCATGTGACACCGCCCCATTGTCACTATATAAGTGGCAGCGGAGCGTGTCCCTGGCATTCCGGCCGGAGAGCTCGTCGAGTCAACATCTCCAGGAGAAGAAGAAGAAGAACAAGAAGAAGAACAAGAACGGAAGGCGGCGGCGGCGACAGAAGACCGGGCCACCGCCTGTAAAAGAGCTACAAGAAGGCGCGGTGGCCCGGCAGAAGAACCGAAGAGGGGGACAAGACCCCCGAAGTCGGGAGAAGAGGCCGGCGGCGGGGAGGAAGAAAGCCGGACTCCTCCGCTAGCAAAAGAGCTACACACACATAGCGGAGGAGTCCGGCGAGAAGACCCCCGAAGACGGAAGACCCCCCGGAGCTGTGCAATAAAATACTTTTTCCATGTGTTGTGTTTTTTTTTGTACTTTATTTCACAGGTGAATGGGTAGGGGTACATTGTACCCCATACTCATTCACATAGGGTGGGGGGCCGGTATCCGGGGGCCCCCTTCTTAAAGGGGGCTCCCGGATTCCGATAAGCCCCCCGCCCGCAGACCCCGACAACCAACGGCCAGGGTTGTCGGGAAGAGGCCCTTGTCCTCATCAACATGGGGACAAGGTGCTTTGGGGTGGGGGGGCCGCGCGGCCCCCCCTTCCCCAAGGCACCCCCCATGTTGAGGGCACGCGGCCTGGTACGGCTCAGGAGGGGGGGCGCGCTCGCTCGCCCCCCTTTCCTGGCCGGCCGGGTAGCGTGCTCGGACAAGGGTCTGGTGTGGACTTGGGGGGAACCCCCACGCCGATTTTTTTCGGCGTTGGGGTTCCCCTTTAAGCCCATTCCAGGCGGCGGAGCCCGCGACGTCTCCTTCGCGGGCCCCACCTACCTGTACACGCGCTCGAAATGGGCGGACTTTCCGAGCGGGAACAGTCCGCTCATTTCGAAAGTACAGCGGACAGGCCCACACACGGGCGGACTGTTCGCTCAAACACAGTTTCAGCGGACAGTTTTTCGGAATTTCCGAAAGATTTTGTCCGTCCAACTGTCCGCTGAAACTGTCCGCTGAAAGCCCACACACGAGCGGACTGTCCGCCCAAACACTGTTCAGCGGACAAGGTTGGGCGAACAGTCCGCCCGTGTGTACGCGGCCTCACTGTATTGGTGCAGAAAAAAATGGAACTGCACGGAACTGCATCTGGTGTGAACTAGCCCTAGAGTAATTTTTCCCCAAAAATTGCATTTGAAAGACCACTGCGCAAATACAGCATGACATAAAATGTTGCAACAACCACCATTTTATTCTCTAGGTTGTCTAATGTGTGTGTGTGTGTGTGTATGTGTATGTGTTTTGGGGGGTTCTAAGTAATTTTCTAGCAAAAAATGATTTTATCTTGAAACCAACAAATAAATGTCAGAAAAAGGTTTAGTGTTTAAGTGGTTAAACTTTTTTCACCTACACACAAAGTCTATTCCATTGACAAATTGTTACAATGTTTATACTTAAGTTCAACTGATAAAGAAGTTTGTTATTCTTGGCAGACTGCCCATTTTTTCTCTTCCTTTCTTTTGATGGCTGTGGTTTCAGAAGAGTAGAGAGAATTATTTGCATAGAAAGCATTGTGAAACGCTTTAGTCAATAGCGCGATAACGATTCTTGACGATTAATTGTGCAGCTCTAGTATATGTATGGTATTTACTCTATTTTAAATAAGTCATTCTGCACTTGCCATTGATTATTTTTATTTTTTTTATCTGAAATTTGGCAAAAGCTTCCTTCACTGAAACTAAATGTGAGCCTTCTGGAGTCATTGTAGGGAAGTTACTAAGACTGAAGCAGGTGTGCTTGGTAGTGATGCTGAGCTTGAGCATGCTCGCATCCTAGTCTGAACCCACCTGAGCCCGCCAGGAAACGGTCACCTGTACTGAGCCAATCATAAGCCTCTGGGACTTTCCCTGGCCCGCAGGTGCTGGGCAGGGAATTACCCAGTCACAGATCACTGACAAGTGCAGAGAACAACTTCTTTGCAGGCACACGCGGGTAGGTTCTGACTAGGATCCAAACGCTTTTGAGTCCTAGTGCATAATGACTAATCAGATTCTAGATTTTGTTAACCTAGATTTATATGTACCCTCTCTTTGCACTGGAATTGCACAAGGCAACTCAAACCTTCTCTTCTCAGGCCCCCCACCAGTGCTTTTTTGGCTCCTCCCCCTCCAGTGGCTGTCCATAGCCATTTCTGTGGGGCCACTCATAGAGGCTCACTCCCGAATGGCTCCCTCTGCCTCAGTAAAGACTGAGGGGAGAGAAGAGTTGCAGATGTGCACAGCGCTGGATTAAATGAGGGTTCAGGTAATTGTAAGGAGGGGGTGAGGGCGGATACTGATACCTAAACATTTTTAGACCAAGCTTTTTCTGAGACCTTTTGTTTTAAATCAGTGTTTTTTGCTAGAAAATTACTTATGACCCCCAAACATTAATATAAATTTATATATGTATATATTTATTATTATTTTTTTTTTTTTCAAGCAGAGACCCTAGGGAATAAAATGGCGATTGTTGCATTTTTTTTATGTCACATGGTATTTATTTAGTGTTGTTTTTTTTTTTTTTTAAATGCATTTTTTTGGGAAAAAAATGCACTTTAATAAAAAAAAAAAAAACCCCACTATATACACAAATTATTTTTGTATGATATGAAGTTATGCAGAGTAAATAGATTCCTTACATAGGCTTTAAAATTGTGCACACTCATGGAATGGCAACAAACTACGGTACTTAAATATCTCTATAGGCGACACCTTAAAAATGTTTACAGAATACATGTTTAGAGTTAAAGAGGAGTTCTAGAATTATTGCTCTTAAAGCGGGAGTCCACCGGAACTCCACGTTTTTTTTTATTTATTTATTTATTTATTTATTTTTTAAAAGCCAGCAGCTACAAATACTGCAGCTGCTGACTTTTAAAATAGTGACACTTACCTGGCCAGCGCGCCCGCGATGTCGGCACCCGAAGCCGATCGCTAGGTCGTCTGTCGGGTCCTGCCGCCGCCATCTTGGGTATGGGAATCAGGAAATGGAGCCTTTCGGCTTCATTTCCCGGTTCCCTACTGCGCATGCGCGAGCCGCGCTGCGCAATCCGGACGGTCCCCGCTGCCTCTGGGAGCTGTGTGTTTCCCAGCAGGCAGCGGGGCACTTGCGGAAAGGGGCGTAATCTACGCCCCTTTCCGCAGACAGCTATCCTGAAAGTGGGTGCAGTTACCTGGATTATCCAGGTAACTGCACCCCCCTCCCCCCTGAAAGGTGCCAATTGTGGCGCCGGAGGGGGGGGGGTATTCCGATGAGCGGAGGTCCATTTTAGGGTGGACCTCCGCTTTAATGTTCGTGGTGATACTTTGGTGCAGGCACTGTCTAAAAATGCATGCGCGACTTACGTATGCACTTGCTTTTGCACGTGAGGGACAAGGGCACTTTGCATTTTTATTTGTACATGTCTCTTTAATTTTTTTTTTTATTCCTATTACAACAAATGTATTTATCCCTTGTAATAGAAATAAGGATGACAGGCCCTCATTAAGGAGATATCTGGGGTCAAAAAGACCCCAAATCTCTCATTTACCTTTTAACCACTTCCAGCTTAGGTCTATTCTGGCACTCCTCTCCTTGAAAATTAATCAGAACCCCCAAATATATATATATATATATATATATATATATATATATATATATATATATATATATATATATATATATGTTTTAGCAGAGACCCAAGGGAATAAATGGTGGTCATTGCAATTTTTTTATGTTGCGCAGCAATTTTTCAAACACGTTTTTATTTGGTAAAAAATTTTTTTCATGAATTAACCAATTAAGAACCAAGCCTCTTTTTTTGAGATTTGTTGTTTACAAGTTAAAATTATTATTTTTTGCTAGAAAATTACTTAGAACCCCCAAACATTATATTTTTTTTCTAACACCCTCGAGAATAAAATTACGATTGTTGCAATACTTTGTCACACCGTATGTGCACAGCAGTCTTACAAGCGCAATTTTTTTGGATAAAATACACTTATATGAATTAAAAAATAAGACAACAGTAAAGTTAGCCCAATTTTTTTCTATATTGTGAAAGATAATGTTACGCTGAGTAAATAGATATCTAGCATGTCACGCTTCAATATTGCGCCCGACATTGGCCCCTTAAACTCTCAATTGGCAATGTTTAAACCTGTTACAGGCTACAGGTTACCAGTTTTTAGTTACAGAGGAGGTCTAGTTCTAAAAGTATTGCTCTCACTCTGATTGCGGCGAATCGATACCTCATGTGTGGGTTGAACACCGTTTTCATATGCATGTGCTTCTGCAGGTGAGCACGGTGGGACGGGCGCTTAAATTTTTTTATTTTTTTTTTCTTATTTAATTTTTATTTTTACACTGACCCTTTTTGGGTCACTTTTATTCCTATTACAAGGGATGTAAGCATCCCTTATAATAGAAAAATAAACATGACAGGACCTATTGAATGTGAGCTCTGGGGTCAAAAAGACCTCAGAAGAGAACAGCCTCAAATGATACAGAGATGAAACAAATCTCCCCTCATAAGTTTTACATGTATATCTGCTGTTCTCAGCTTTAGAGCCCTTTCACCCCAGGCGTCGGCGGTAAAGTGGCACTATTTTTATCGGTGCTATTCGGCCGAATAGGGGTTAAATCGCAAAACGGCGCCGATATCACAGCGCTGCCCCATTGATTTCAGTGGGGAGCAGCGGTGGAGGAGCGGTTTTTCTGATGCCCTGCCAGAGCACCAATCCAGTGTGAAAGCCCTCGGGCTTACACACTGGAGTGAATGGAGTTGCTTTTTACAGGCGCTATTTTTAGCGTTGTAGCGCCTGAAAAAGTTTGAAAGGGGTCTTATACAGGTATATTCTTTAGAACAATCGTGTTAGATTTTCTCTTCCTGTTCAGCAGTGCAGTGCAGCCTTGGCATACAGCCAAGACAGCTGATTGGAGGAAAGACACGCAACTCCTCTCCTCATAGGCAGAGACTTTAAGCTCTGTTTGTTGCATCATTCATCTGAGTGCTAATCTGTTTGTTTATAGCATCCTCCCCAACACAAACTCAGGCTGCTTTTATCATATGTGACGGAGAACTTGAGGCGTCATCAGGCTTATAACAGAAGAACGGAGCAGGAGACAGCTGTGGGACATAGTGCCTTGAAGAGAGATAACAAAACACTGCAGATATATGCGCCCAGCTCAAATTTCATGAATCAGGTTTACATCCACTTTAAAGTGGTTGTAAACCCTTACAAACCACTTTAACCTACAGGTAAGCCTAGATTAAGGCTTACCTGTACGTCCAAGCAATATCTCCTAAACCTATATGGTTTAGGAGATATTTGCCCGAAAACGGGAACCGCTGTCTACGGCGCATGCGCCGTAGACAGCGGCGCGCAGGCGCACTGAACGCGGCAGTTCCAAAAATGGAGCTGCCGCATTTGTCGACTCCCGTGCGCATGCGCGGGAGTGACGTCATCGCGGCTTCGCCGAATGACAGCGGCGGAGCTGCGAGACGCCACCAGCAAGATGGATGCGGCGGACTACAGGGGACAGCGCGACTTCGCTGGCTCCTGTGTCAGGTAAGTGACACATAATGGGCTACTATGCGATGCATAGTAGTCCATTATGCTTTACCTTTGCAGGGAAAAAAAGAGGAAGTAAACTCATCAGGGTTTACTTCCTCTTTAAGGTAAAAAAAATAGTTAGGCTTTAGAACCACTTTAACCACTTGGGATCCGCGCTATTGCCAAATGACGGCATTAGCGCGGACCTACTTTTCCGGGACTACGTCTATTGACGTCGTCCCGTGCACGAGCGGCCTGCGCGCCCCCTGGGGGGCGCGCACGGCGCGCTATGTGATCGGCGAGTCCATGAGACTCGCCTGATCACCGATCCGTACAAGGGGTCGATCCCGACCCCTTATCACGTGATCAGCTGTCAGCCAATGACAGCTGATCATTTGATAGAACGGAGCCGGTAATCGGCTATTATTCCTCCTCGAGCTGACAGCGCGAGGAGAAAAAAAAAAAGCCGAACACCGGCGGCCGTGATCGGGACATCAGTCCCGATCACGGCCAGCAATGCAAGCGCCCACCTGCCCCCTGCAGTGCCACCCTAATAAAAAGTAAGTGCCCCCCAGCAGTGCCACCCACAGTGCCCACAATCTGCCTCAAAGGTGCTGCACCCCAGTGCCGCCCATCAGTGCCCAGCAGTGCCACCTATCAGAGCCACCTATCAGTGCCACCTATCAGTGCCCATCAGTCCATCTATCAGTGCCCATCCGTGCCACCCATCCGTGCCACCTTATCTGTGCCCATCTGTGCCGCCTTATCTGTGCCTATTAGTGCCGCCTTAACTATGCCTATCAGTGCCCACCAATGCAGCCCATCAGTGCCCACCAATGCAGCCCATCAGTGCCCACCAATGCAGCCCATCAGTGCTGCACTTCAATGAAGGAGAAAAATGACCCGTTTGCAAAATTTTAGAACAAACTATTAAAACATGATTTTTTTTTTGCATCTTTTTTTGTTTGTTTAGCAAAAAATAAAACTCAGAGCTGTAACTAAATACCACCAAAAGAAAGCTCTATTTGTGGGAAAAAAAATGATAAAAATTTCATTTGGGTACAGTGTTGTATGCCCGCGCAATTGTCATTCAAAGTGCATCAGCGCTGAAAGCTGAAAATTGGTCTGGGACTGAGGGGGGTTTAAGTGCCCAGTAAGCAAGTGGTTAACATACTGAAGATAGAAGCTGATTGGTGACTATGCACAGCTGCTGCAGAATCTGTCTGTAAAATCCACTCATTCTACTTTTATATACAGCACCAGGGCAGCCGTTAGAAATTTTGGGGCCCCTTACACCAGGGCTTGACAAATCCCAGGCGCCAGGTCGCCGTTGCGACTAGAAATTGTGCCCTGGCACCTGGGTTTTTGTCACTGACATGTGCCTCTGTTGCTCTGTGTCTGGTGCCTCCAGACCCAGAGCACTGTCGGGATGGAGCAGGAAGAGAGCAGCTCAGCAGCCCCTGACCTCCTCCCTTCTGCACACACTGTTGGCAGAGCAGCGCCGCAGTGTGTGAAACTGTGTGTAGAGAGGAGCTGTCAAAATTGAGGCTGAATGTCGGGGTGGGTGGGACCCAGCTTTCCAGCATCAGTCAATGGGATGGGATCTGGGCGGGCCGATACATGTATGTGGCCCCGCCACGTTCTTAAGCAGCCCAATCGTTGGCTGGATAGCTGTCGGGTCCCGCCCACCCCTGACATCCCGCTTAAATTGTCAGCTCCTCCCTCTCCATACAGTTTCACACAGTGCAGCACTGCAGGGAGCATTCAGTTTCACATTTACACTATCGGCTGTGAACCTGCCAGTGCCACCTGCCAATTCCAGTGCTACCTGACAGTGCAATCCAGTGCCACCTGCCAATGCCATCTGCCAGTGCAATCCAGTGCCACTTGCCAATCAGTGCCAACCTGTGCCACTTGCCAGTGCCAACCATTGCCAGTGCAATCCAGTGCCACCTGCCAATACCAGTTCAGTTAGTGCCACCTGCCAATGCCATCTGCCAGTTAGTGCCACCATCCAGTGCCACCTGGCAGTGCAATCCAGTGCCACCTGCCAATGCCATCAGTCAGTGCCATTGCCACCTGCCAGTGCCACCTGCCAATGCCATCTGCCAGTTAGTGCCAATCGGTGCCACCCAGTGCCACCTGCCAGTGCAAATCCAGTGACACCTACCAATGCCAGTGCCATCCAGTGCCACTTGCCAGTTCCATCCAGTGCCACTTGCCAATCCTTGCCATCTGTCAGTGCCACCTGCCAATGCCAGTTAGTGCCACTTGCCAAGCAGTGCTACCTGCCAGTGCCAATCAATGCCATCCAGTACAACCTGCCAGTGCAATCCAGTGCCACCTGCCAGTCGGTGCCACCTGCCAGTGCTGCCCATCAGTGGCACCTGCCAGTGCTGCCCATCAGTGGCACCTGCCAGTGCCCATCAGTTCCAATCTCAATGCCGCCCCATCAGTGCCCATTAGTGCAGCCTATCAAAGCACATCAGTGAAGGAGAAAATAAACGTATTTGCAAAATCCTATAACAAAACAAAAGGTGATTTTTTTTTTTTTTTTTTTTTTTTTTTTTAATATTGTCTTTTTCTCTTGGCATCAGGCATGAGCAATTCTTATTGTCCGATGCCCCAGACATGCAGTTCTGGGTGCTGGGCAGAGGATTTAAATAACTGTCTCCTAACTTTTTCAGCTGGCTCTTAGATTCTAAGCTAATTTTTCAAGCCCTGGGTTACACAGCTTTAGGTCTGATCCCCCCCGGGGGCCTGACCACCAACATTCCCCAGGGCCTGCCCACTGGCCATGCCATGGAATCCGACCTCTGAGTTCTTCAGTGCACCTGCATTTATTTTAACACTCTTACAACTTAATGGAAGCCCATCCATGTCCAGCATCATCCATTCTTCTCCACAATGTATGCCCAGCATCATCCATCCTTCTCCACAATATATGCCCACCTACGCCCAGAATCCTGGAAAGGGATGGATGATGCTGGGCGTGGATGGGCATACATTGTGGAGAGGGATGGATGATGCTGGGTGTGGATGGGCATAGTAGAGGGATGGATGATGCTGGGTGTGGATGGGCATAGTAGAGGGATGGATGATGCTGGGCGTGGATGGGCATAGTAGAGGGATGGATGATGCTGGGTGTGGATGGGCATAGTAGAGGGATGGATGATGCTGGGCGTGGATGGGCATAGTAGAGGGATGGATGATGCTGGGTGTGGATGGGCATAGTAGAGGGATGGATGATGCTGGGTGTGGATGGGCATAGTAGAGGGATGGATGATGCTGGGCGTGGATGGGCATAGCAGAGGGATGGATGATGCTGGGCGTGGATGGGCATATTAGAGGGATGGATGATGCTGGACGTGGATGGGCATATTAGAGGGATGGATGATGCTGGGCGTGCATGGGCATAGTAGAGGGATGGATGATGCTGGGCGTGCATGGGCATATTAGAGGGATGGATGGATGATGATGAAGCTGCATTGTGAAAATGGATGAGGATGAAGATTCTGGGTGGTGATAAGAGTTACATAGTGAAGAGGCTCTCCACAATGTAACTCTTATCCCCACCCAGAGACATCATCCCCATCCATGCAACTCCATCATGCCAGATTGTCAGCCTCAGGTGACCGTGTCCCATCCAAACAATAAGTGAGTTAGTCCACATGTATGGCGTGGGGGGTGGGGTAGGGTAGGCGGGCACAGGCATCAGCACACCCTAACTCTGTGACTTACCCATCCACGCTGCTCTCTTGTATCTGCATGCACTGAAGAGGGCTGGCTGGGTCTGCTTTTACTGCTGGTGAAATGACCACACCCCCTGCACGAATCATGGCCAATCAGATTGCAAACTAACCTAGCAGCAGCCAGCATGCCAGCATGTTCCGCCTTAGCAGGGAAGGAAGAGTAGCGAGTGCTATCCTTGATCACCTGCATGGGGGGTGGGGGGGGGGAGTGCTAGTGAAAGGCAGGGGAGGCTTAGGCTTGTATGCTTCATTCTCCTTCTCTTTTGCGGGCACCGTGCAGGCCAGCAGCTGCCTGCAGATGATAGTTTGATTTCATGTGCTGCTGGAGGAAGGCAGGGAGCGGGCCTCTAGGGATGCTTGGGCCCCTTACAACAGTATTGCTTGTACTAAGTCGTCCCCCCAACTGTCATCTCTGTCCTGCAGCGTCTCCTCCTTTTGACCTGCTGTTGACTCACTGACAGTCCCATTCACTTTAATGGGACGGCTGGTGATGCAGCAGCAGGTGAGTGGATGCCCGCTAACAGCAACTGTCATGATGGATCTGAAATGACAGGTGTTCTTTAAATGTAATTGCTCATTCTTGCTGGTAGATGGGAAATCTTCATTTTGTTTGCAAATATTAAAGATTCTATTTAGAATAAAAAGCTGCCAGGTTAGAAAAACAGCGATATCGGAACCAATTTTTTGTTAATCACATATAGTTGGAGAACTACTCCAAATTCTTTTATTTAAATAAACCAATAACATTGCCAGTGCTTGTTATCTCTTGCAGAGCTTGGATTCATTAAATGAGTTTCCCAAAAATGAAAATCTTGCAGAATATACAGCCTTATGCTACATAACTAAGCTCCAGTTCATGCTGAATAAAAAAATTAATAATGTATCGTAAATAGAAAACTGTCTTTAGATAGATTTTTACTCTAAAGGCATTAACTTTTTTTTTTTTTTTTTTTACAAAAAATCTGTTTTTTGTGTTTTTTATTTTTTTAATCATTGATTTGTATCCCCCCGACTGAATACAGTTTTGCTGGAAAGTAAAAACATTGTCATTATTTTTTGTGTTTGTCTTAATTTGTCAGAACTTAGTTGTTTTTTTGTTTTTTATTCTTTTTACACTTACATCTATGTATATTTCATAGGGATTTGTACTCTAAGGACATGAGAAAACCACGCCGCAAATCACATCAAGGTGATGACGGACAGCAGTCTTCCTCCCCTTATGGATTATCTTGTTCCCCTAGCCGAGAGACTCTGACATATGCACAGGCACAACGCATGGTCGATATTGAGATAGATGGGCGTCTTCACCGAATAAGTATATTTGAACCTCTTCGGATTGTGTCTGAAGATGAGCTTACTGCTCAAGACATCACTGAATGCAACAGCAACAAAGAAAACAGTGAGGTAACTTTGTCTACCAACTGTCGAAAGACCTCAACCAAAGGTAAAAAGAGAGAAGTTTGTCCAAAGCAAGATGTGAGTACTAATTTGACACAGTTACCCCAACCTGTATTCAGAGAAGTTGAGCAAGTTTATGTAGAAAACCTACCAGAAAATGCTGTATTGCCAGATACTTTTTATCGCTACACTGAACGGCCAGTAGAAGAGGTGGATAAGGATGTTGAATACGATCTGGATGAGATTGATCTGGCATGGCTGGAGATGATTAATGAAAAGCGCCTGAATGATGGTTTTTCAATGGTTTCTGCAGACACCTTTGAACTATTGATCGACAGTTTAGAAAAGGAGTCATACCTTCAAAACAAGCGTATTGGTGTGACACAGTCGCCTATTGATGAAAATGCATTTTGTTGTGTATGCTTGGATGATGAGTGCCACAACAGTAACGCCATCTTATTCTGTGATATGTGCAACCTTGCAGTTCACCAGGAGTGCTATGGTGTGCCATACATCCCAGAAGGACAGTGGCTTTGCCGCTGCTGTTTGCAGTCACCTTCAAGACCAGTTAATTGCGTGCTTTGTCCTAATCAGGGTGGGGCTTTTAAACAAACTAGCGATGGACGGTGGGCACATGTAATATGTGCTATCTGGGTTCCAGAGGTTTGTTTTGCCAACACTGTATTTTTGGAGCCAGTTGAAGGTATAGATAACATTCCACCAGCTCGTTGGAAACTTACATGTTACCTGTGTAAGCTTAAAGGACATGGAGCTGCAATTCAGTGTCACAAAGCAAACTGCTACACAGCCTTCCATGTCACATGTGCTCAGAGGGCTGGACTTTTTATGAAAGTGGAACCAGTACGTGAGACTGGACTGAATGGCACCACCTTCACTGTGCGTAAAACTGCTTATTGTGAGGCTCACCGGCCTCCTGGCACCCAGCAAGAAGAGTCCCCAAAAAGCTATTTGCAAGAGGTAGATTCTGAGGAACAGGTCACTGACGTTGATAAGGTGGAAAAGGATAATGACGATAACAAGAAGGAAGGTGGGAAAAGGTTTTACGAGAAACTTTATGCAAAAAACAGCAGGGATTTGGTGCGGAAGGGTGATCCTGTGCCCGTTATGGCAGCTTTGCAGATCCCGCTGTGTAGGTAAGGTTTATTAGATTATTTAATTTTTTTTTTTTTATTTAAAACTTAGTTTGATTTGTACTTTTTTACAAAAAATTGAGAATCATGTCCCTTCACCCTTCCTATCACATCTGTGCATATCATCCAGTACCTTAGATGCATCTAAGTGGCATTTTTACACTGCTCCTCCAGGCGGGAGAGTTTTCTTCTGAAGTGGTCTGGCTTTCTATTTATAGCTGGTCACAACCAAAGTATAATGACCATATTCATACTTAACCTAGTACATGTGCCTACGAAAGTAATTTTCTTCATTGACACTGTTTTGTACAATTTGTCTTTTAGGGAAAATATGTTTGGCTTCAAATGCAAATTTTTTTATTTTTTTTATTTTTTTTTTTTAGTTCTAGTTTTGTGGTTGTCATGCTGACCATATGGCTTCATTACTGTGAGTTACTCTCTTAATCTTAATAAAAATGCTGATCCGTAGATTTGTCTTCACCTTTTGCACACTTGTTTGGGGTTGGTGAATCGGAATGACATTGAAGCAACTGGTATTTTTAGAAAGAGGTTGGTACCAGGAGCCCCAGTATTTCTCTTGATGAAAGTTTACTCGGGACCAGTGAAGGAAGCGTCGCTGGCCCCGTCACCTGGTATGGAGTTAAAGGGGAAGCCCTACGCCGAAAAACGGCGTGGGGGTCCATATCAGACTCTTATCCGAGCACGCTACCCGGCCGGTCAGGAAAGGGAGTGGGGACAAGAGAGCCCCCCCCCCCCGAGCCATACCAGGCCGCGTGCCCTCAACATGGGGTGCTTTGGGGAAGAGGGGGCCGCGTCGTCCCCTCCACCCCAAAGCACCTTGTCCCCATGTTGATGAGGACAAGGGCCTCTTCCCGGCAACCCTGGCCGTTGGTTGTCGGGGTCTGCAGGCGGGGGGCTTATCGGAATCCGTGAGCCCCCTTTAATAAGGGGGCCCCCGGATCCCGGCCCCCCACCCTATGTGAATGAGTATGGGGTACAATGTACCCCTACCCATTCACCTGTAAAAAAAAAATCACAACACACAAGGGTTAAAATAGCTTATTGCACAGCTCCGGGGGTCTTCTCGTCTGACTCCTCCGCTATCTTCTGCTCTTTTGCTAGCTCTTTTACTAGCGGAGGAGCCCGGCTTTCTTCTTCGACGCCGCCCTCTTCTTCCGACTTCGGGGGTCTTGTCCCCCTCTTCGGTTCTTCTTGCCGGGCCTCCGCGCCTTCTTCTAGCTCTCTTATAAGCGGTGGCCCGGTCTTCTGTCACCGCCTTCTGTTCTTCTCTTCTTGAGCTGTTGCCTCGTCGCTGTCTCTGGCCACAATGACAGGCACGTGGCGTGCAGCAATTTATATAGGTACATCACCGGATGATGTCCCCGCCCATTATGATATCACAGTCCCAGAGGATGCTCTGCCGGACTAGCACACACATGGCTGTATTGTCAGCCGGGGGATTGCTTTTCCACCAGATTGTTTGATCGTGTGTACGCAGCATTAGAAAGTTTCACTTGCTGGTATGTCGATTTGGGACAGAGAAACCAGTAAGACACAGGAAGAAGTTTACCAGCTGACCTCATTAGCACACCTTCACCCATCAACTCCAACCCCAGGGTCCCTTCAGATTGGCTCAGGCTGCTTGCTAAACTCCCTGGGGCCACATGCAGCCCATGGAACACACCTGATGTAGTGCAAGGGCCTGCCTGATTGGATAAGGAGTGATTGGATAGATGGTGTGTCCTCCTATTATTATATAGTTTTGGTAAATCTAAAGATGATTGTACAGAGATTGTGCAATCAGATTGTATAGTGCAGTGTTTCTCAACCTTTTTACCGTGGGGGATTTCTTGGCAAAAAGTCTGAGATCTCAGGAAAAAAAAAAAATTCAGATCTTTAGCTCACGTAGCATTGGATCTGATCAGTGTGCTGTAGATATAACCATATTTATTGTAGAAACTCCAAAATATTGTGATTCATAAATAGGACAGCAGACTATGGGAACTATTGGGCCTTGTTCAAAAATCGCAACATACATGCATAAGAATTGATGGAAAATTGTGCAGATTTAACCTTCATAGAATATAGGGGTGCACCGAATGGGTTTTTTGGTGCCAAAACCGATACCAAAAATGAAAAATACACTAGGCCGAAAACCGATACCAAAACAGCACCGATACCGAAAATGACTGTTTTTAAAAAATATTTTCATACAGCAGATGGTCAGAGACTGGGGACGTGGTACAGGAGATGGTCAGAGACTGGGGACATGGTACAGGAGATGGTCAGAGACTGGGGGCATGGTACAGGAGATGGTCAGAGACTGGGGGCATGGTACAGGAGATCAAATCGGCCTCACCAGTTCCCCTCAGATGCAGCCTGCCTGATAAAAATACATGCACAGTGTTTTCCATGTATTCCAATGGCTTTAGTTCACACCATGCAGTCAGTTTCCGGTGCGGAAACTGACTGCATGGTGTGAACTAGAGCCATTGGAATACATGGAAAACACTGTGCATGCATCTTGTGGCCAAAAAAAAAAAAAAAAACGCACACGGAACTGCATCTGGTGTGAACTGGCCCCAAGCAAGCTACCTGGTTCTGTTCCAACAGACTTCTCGTGGGAATGATCATATCGTTACCTTTACTAGCAATAACTTAACCCTTCCCCATTCTATCACATGCCGATAAAAACCTAGCTGGGTCAAAATCAAGATTATTATTATTTTTTTAATATGGCCAATAAAGGGAGTACAGCCTTTGTCCTGTGACCTGGTTTTATATAGCATGGTTACATTCACACAAGTGGCCAGAGGTAGATAGTTTCAGAGGCAAACAAATGACTCTCTTGGATGCAGCAGCACTGCGGGCACAAAAAACTTTTGATTTAGCTGCGGACAAAACTCTGCAGTAATGCTTGCCCTGGGCACAGTCTTTCCCCCTCATGCAGCTTGCCAGTGTCTAAATGCAGCCTTACCCAGTGCGCGGATCAGAGCGGTGATCTCCGTGTGTCACGGATCTGTGCATTGAATTGCCCGGGCGGCTGTAGTATCAATGTCCCGCCTCCTGTAATCATGTCAGGCTGATTCAATGTCCTGCCATTGGATCAGTGTACCGTCTGTCACAGGAGGCGGGACATTGTTACTGCAGCCGCCCAGGCAATTCAATGCACAGCTCCGTGACACACGGAGATCACCGCACTGTCGGGCGGGAAGAAAGGAGGATGGAGGACTGGGGAGGAGCCAGGAAAACACCCCTGCAATGGGCGCCACCAGGGGGCGGAGGCCTGCCCAGGCCCCACCCCCATTTTCGGCCCCATTATCGGCAAGATTTTCCTTTCGGCAATTTGCCGAAAACACCATTTTCGGACGATATGTTTCGGCAGCCGAAATTTCGGTGCATCCCTAATAGAATACTTTGGTCTTGTTTACATCATGCACAGAGACGTGCATTTTCATAATGTAGGTCTCTGTAAGGACATAAAACAACTGATTTCTATGTGCCCCATTCACAGCACAATGTTGAGGTCGTTTGAGTATTCTCTGCAAAAAATTGCATATATGTTGCATATTTCTGTGCAGAAAAAATGCGCACATAATACCAGTGTTTTCACTGTGCACTGACAGCAATTTGTATGGTAGCGACCGGATGCAGACTGCACTGGGGAGGAGCAGAGCGCAGGGGCCTGTGGCTGGATGAGACTGAATGTAGTAGGAGGCGAGACCATAAGACCTGGAACTGGTGGGTTGGTACCTGTGAAGGAGAGGTGCGAGCAACTCTTCTTTCAACAATATCAAGAGTTTCAATCAGTTTTTTTTTTTCTTTTTTTTTTTTTTTAACATATTCCTCCTGTATTTGTTCCAAATCACCTTTCTCTACCATCAAGGGATGATTAGCCCACAGTGTGGGGAATGGCCTACCCATGAGTATCTCAAAGTGGGAATAACCCGTCACACTGTGAGGGGTCATTCTGATTTCAGCTAATACAGCTGGGAGAACTTTTTTCCACTTGCCAAAATTCCCACCCGTAGCTTTCCTTATCCTGTCTTTAATTGTTCTATTCATTCTTTCTACAATCCCTGAACTCTGTGGATGGTAGGGGAGGTGAAATTTCCAGTCTATTTTTAGTACTTTTACAAGATCTTGGCAGATTTTAGCTGTGAAAGCTGGGCCATTGTCTGAATTTATTTGCAATAGACATCCCCATCTAGGAATAATTTCCTGTGTGAGGATCTTCACTACAGTTTGTGCGTTTTCATTGTTGGTGACAAAGATTTCTGGCCAGCGTGACATCATGATCACTATGACCAAAAGGCATTGTTGTTTCTTTCCTTCTTTGGGCATATGTGTAAAGTCTATCTGTAAATGGGTAAACGGTGTTGTTGGGTACTCAAGATGTTCATGCTTTGATTTCTTTGGGTTTGTTCCTAATGCAAGTGACACATCTCCGTACAAAAGCTTAGACTAGATTAGGTAATCCTGCAATGAAAAAATCTGCATCTAGAAGTTCACATGTGGCCTGCCAGCCCTTGTGACCCAGTCCATGGTATTGTGCAATGAACAGGGGGGCGCTAACAACAGGAATACACGGCTTCCCCTCTTTGCAGATTAAAACTGTTTTAGGATCCTTCTGTACCATCCCATCACAGTTCCATTGCGCAATATCAACAGGGGTGGCAAAAGCCTGCAGTTCTGTGAGCCAATATGTCTCTTTCGGGGAACATGGCTGAGGTGTTAGCATGGGCATTTGAATGTCTGCCTTTTGTGTAGATGCAGCTTCATTTGGCTATTCTGTCAGCTAGTGCATTACCTTTGGCTGTATCAGTCATTTGGCCTGTATGTGCCTTACAGTGCATGATCGCTAGTTTTGAAGGCAACTGAATCGCATCTAGTAATGCTGTGACTAGGTCAGAGTGTGAGATGCTCCTTCCATCTGCTGCCACATATCCTCTGCGAAGCCATATTACACCATGGTCCCAGACCACACCATGAGCATACCTGGAATCAGTGTAAATGTTTACCTCTTTTCCTGCAAACAGCTGACATGCACGGGTTAATGCTATCAATTCAGCAGCTTGTGCAGACTGATAGGGTGTTGGATTGGCCTCAAGGACAGTATCCGGCAATTGGACAACAGCATATCCTGCATGATAGACATTATCACTTGGTCTGCTGCAAGAGCCATCAACAAAAACTGTTTGTGCAGTAGGAATTGGTACTGAAAGCATGTCTGCTCTAGGTGAAGTGTCCTGATGTATTGATTGTGTACAGTCATGAGGTGGTGGTAAGTCATCCTGTTCTCCTTTAAGACCTAATAAGGCATTCAAAATTGGAGCTGGGCCAGAGTTTGTTTGAACTTTTTATTTTCAGGTTTGGATTGGACAGGAAGATGACTTCATACCCACTCAATCTTTGTGCTGACATATGCTGAGTATGTAACGTTTTGAGGAGTGTGGTAACATTGTAGTAGTGTTATGGCCCAAAGTAAATGGTGCTGTCATCTCTACAACCATAGCACAAGAAGCCAACGCTCTGAGACAAGCAGGCATGCCTTGCACCTGTACTGGAACCACCTTTGAGAAAAAAGCTACAGGGCGCAGTCTCCCACCATGTTCCTGGGCCAGTACTCCTGCCATGGTTCTGCAATTTTCCCTAGCAAACAAGTGAAACATTTTGCCAAAATCAGGGAGGCCGAGGCTCGGGCTGGTAACCATTGCAAATTTCAATATGGCAAAAGCATTTAACATTTCATCAGACCATTTTACAATATCAGAAATTTCAGAGAGGGTTGCTTGTCTCAATATATTGTCATAGAAAGAACAGTCAGGTATTCATTGGCGGCAGTAACCAATCATTCCAAGAAATGCGAGCACGTCTTTCTTGGAAAGTGGGCGGGGCAGACCCACTATAGCAACAGTTCTTTTGTGACTGACTTTCCTAACTCCCGGAGACAGCACAAACCCTAGGTACTCAACCTCCTGTTTACACCATTGTAATTTTTTCTTAGACACTTTGTGACCACACGTATGTAACCATTTCAATAAGGATAGGCTATCCGTTTGGCAGTCCTCCTCTGAAGAACTACAAATCAAAAGATAATCAACATATTGCAACAGTACAGAACCATGAGGGGCAGTCCAAGGCCTGACAGTGGCTTGGAGTACTATAGAATAGACCACAGGTGAGTCTATGTAACCCTGGGGCATTCTACACCAGGTAAACTGGCAATTGTGTTGGTCAATCGACATGGTAAAAGCAAAGAGTGGCTTTGTCTCCTTGTCTACAAGGACAGAGAAAAAAGCATTCTTTAAATCAATTACAGTAAAACATTTGGCTGTTGCTGGAATGGAGGACAGTAGTGATGGAACATCGGGTACAATGGGTGCTATTGGGACTATGAGGTCCTTTATGGCCCTCAAGTCCTGTACAAATCTGAAGGAGCCATCCGGCTTCTTTACAGGTTTAACAGGTGTGTTGTATGGAGAAATAATTTCTTCCAGGATTCCATCCTGCAGAAACTTTTTCACCATTGGCACTATGCCATACATCTTTTACTTAGAGAGTGGATACTGTTTGTGATAGATAAGAAATGCACCTTCTTTGAGAGTGGCCTTGTATGGTGTGCATGAAACAAGTCCTACATCCAGATCTGATGTTGACCAGACCTGGGGGGTCTATGTCCTCAAAATCTTCTTCAATATTTTGTTGTGACAGCATCAATAAACCTGGTTTGCATGCTACTATAGTGATTTTTATCTGAGTAAATGTCTAGACCTCCTTCTGAGTTGGTTCTAATTGTGATTCCTAGTGGTCCAAACAAGTCTCTTACCAACAAATTTACAGGACACCTTGGTATTATCCTAAAAGAATGTGTGCATATGGTGTACCCTTCATCATCTTCTATCGGTAGGGTCCTATATGTTTTTGTCAGTATCCCATTAATTCCCAAAGAGGGTTCCGCTGGTTCCCACTTGCCTTTGAAATGATCTTCACAAATAGTACTCCTAATCGCCCCGCTATCGACGAGATAGGGGAGGAGTCTCCCATTTATTGAAATAACAACCATTACACACTACTCTCCGAGCCCCATCATTGTTGTTGATTTCCCCATTTGATTGGAAATGTTGGACCTTGTTGGATGGATGCCTGTGGTTGTTGTGTCTGGTTAGGGACAGAGCTGGAATCGGGAGTCTGAGGAGCGGTGGGGTGAGGACACTGACTCACCCAGTGATCCTCAGCACCGCAATTGAAATATCCATTGTTTCTAGAGCGACTCGTCCCCCTTCCATTTCTGCCTTTAAATCTGCCTCTAAAATTTCCTCTGCCTCTAAAGTTCCCCTTCTTCATATTCCCTTGGAAATGTTATGTGGAGACAGGTGACGGCTTTGGTATATCAAAACAACCTGCTGCATCTTTCTGTGAAAGAGCTTTGCCAAAGTCAGTTCTAGAAAGTGTTGACCATTCAGTAATCATTTGTTTGACTGTGACCACTAAATGGGGTTTGAGATTACTCAGGAAAGTCTGGATCAATAATGGTTCCAAAATTGTCAGAATACCCAAACCGGCTTTCTGTCCATCCTGCCATATGATCCACCCAAGGGTTAACTAGGCAGTGATGTACGTTCCATTTTCCTTTGAAAACAAAACAATTTACCGTGCTTGACTGTCACCTAATGGTGCAGACAATCAGAAAATACCTCAACTTGGATTCCTTTAACAAAAAAAAAATTCAGTAATGTGTTTATACTAATACGGCCACAATCACTTCAAGTCTTTAACAGAACAAATTTGGAATAAGTTCAAGAGTATTTTGGACATACAATAAACGCACAATCTTGCTCATGGATCTGCTGTTTTGTTTCAGACAAGTTTAAATCTTCTATGAAATTAAGTTTGCAATGTACATTAATCTGTTTACCTTTTCCAAAATAGCTTTACCCAAATTGTAGCTTTATAACCTCCAGGAATAACACTCACCAAGTATGCCTTTTGGTTCTTGAAACAAAATAGCAGTTCACATATACACACTCAGCGCAATTCATTCAGCGTGATACTTTTAAAGCAAAGCAGTTATACAATCATACACAAAGTTTACACAATACATTGATCATCAGTCACCAGTTTTATGTCCCGAACAGAACTAAAACTCTATAAATTCTTCTAAGGTCATCAAAACCTTTTCAAGTGTCCCCAAAACACTATATGACCCCTAAGGTCATGACTGGTCAACTTTTATCTATACTTATGAGAGGTTCTATAACCCAACAGCAATCTCTGTGGGATGGAAGCCAAGTCACACACCTAACACCTGGACCCCGGCAAGTCAATTTCACGCAATAAGAATAGAATCAACTTACCGAGCCCGTTAACCGTTAAAAGTAGCTTTCCAATTCCGGTAAGGGTAAATAAACATCCATTCTTCGGACGAGCCCCCAGTGCTGAAAGGGTTAATCCTGTGTCTAGGGTGGTCCCTTCAACCTCTCAGACCTTAGATCCAATGTATTGTATAATTTCAGATATATCTGGAATCGGACACACCACACTGGTCCTTGAGAACTAATTGTATTGAGGTATCACAAAGTGATTCATATAGTAAATTACACGTCACACATAATAAGACATGCACAGTAGACATCAAGATGGTTACAGCTGGTCAAGACAAAACGCTATTGTTCTAAGCTGGCTAAAATAATGCGAGAAAAAGATAACAAAGCGTGAGACAGTTCACAATTTCCCCAGTAGCTGAAGGGATGCTCAGAAAATGTTTGAAAGTTTTAGATAAGTGTGTGAAAACAAATGAGTTCGAAGAATCTCATGTAGAGACAGTTATCTGAGACGTTAAAGAGGTGTTCAAACTGTACATATTGTAAAATGGTAGTTTGTGAATATTAAGATGGCTGACAGAAACAAGATGGATGCTTAACATAACCTTTCAGTGAACACACTCTATCGCACCCTCTTCTGTGATGCGACAAGGAAGTGAAGGCTTCTGGGAGATGGCCTAACAGGAAGTGAAAGCTGAGAAAGTGATGAAATCTGAAGTCTTTCAAAAATACAAATAAACTGGCACGATTTGATTAAACATTTGTGGCACTTGCCACTTTAAATAGTATTTGAGTACCACAAACCAAAAAACAATCTTTAGTTAATTTATAATATTCAAAGCAAAGTCCCCAATCCATTCGTGTGTTGAGAATTTTGTTGAGAAATCACTTTGATAAACATCCCCTAACATTTCTGGGCATGGCTATCTTAAGTAAGGTTCATGTAGCATTTACTTCCTGGAATTCATCTGCCCTTAGCTCAGTAATGCAGACAAGTGTGTGTGCTTGGCTGAGAGAACCTCTCTTGCCCTCCTGAAGGCACCTGGGGTTGTATGACTGCCTGAAAACCAGGGAGTAACTGAAGAAATGTAAAAAATAAAGTAAAAATTAAAACAAGTAAAGATCATAGTTTCCTAAAATTATATTGTTTAATATCTGTTTATTAATGCTAGGCACATAGGGGTTAAAACTAGTCAATGTTGATTGAGAGATTGGAGTTCTGCTTCAAAGTCTTGATTTTATTATTGTTTAAAAATAACAAACAGATGCCCCCTCCTCCTGCGCTCCTGGCCCTTCCTTCCTGCCAAGTTTGTCCACAGCAAGCAGCTTGCTATGGGAGCACCCGTGCGAATGGATACACAGAACAGTAGCTCGGCCCGCCCCCTCTCTCTCTCCTTAATGGCTCACTGACTTTGACGTCAGCGGGAGCCAATGGTGTCCACTGTGTGTCTCAGCCAATCAGGAGGGAGAGTCCCAGACAGCCGCGTCTCTCATGCAACATCGCATGATTGAGATGGGGCTCAGGTAAGAGGATGGCTGAGGGGGCTGCTGCACACAGGTTTTTTAGAATGCATGAAGATGATAAACCTTCTGCCTTTAGAACCACTTTAAGTCATGCATTAATTTTTGTGGTTGTTGGAACAGAGCAAGATTTCACCTAATAGAAGAGGCATCCTGCTTTTTGTAAGTTATGTCCCTTGTGCTGATTGTTTTTTATTTTGACTGCACTTGGGCTTTAATGCAAAACACAAGGAATATCCAACTTCTGTTGAACCATTACTTGCATCAGAAAACTTTGCAATACAGGTGCATGGAGAAGTGCAGCCAATATTTCCACTACTTGGGCTACATTCACACCTAAGCGTTCCTGAAACACATTTAAAATACAGTAAAATTCACATTAGTCTTGCTGTGTGATTATTTCTTAATGCCACCCCAAAATGCAGCTAGCAGTTCAGTGTTTTTGTCTTGAGAATAACGCAGCAAAGTGCAAAACGTATTTGGCTCGGTGCCATTAAAGGTGCATGAGCTACTTTGGCATGCTTTAGGGTAGCCTGATCAGGTGACCAATCGCATCATTAAAGGGCAACTCCACTTTCATTGGAAAAAATAAAAAAAATAATAATACGGTATAGGGTATACAAGTGCTACACAAGCCATATTGTAATTGCATATTGTTAAAGATTTTTTATAATCAAATTGCATTGTGTGCTGTCAGCTTTAAAGTCACAAACAACTACGGTATGTGTCAGCGAAATTTGGCTGTACGCAGAGAACACAGCCAAATCTCCTGTTTTTAATAATAACATTTTGTCTCATGATATAAAGCTTCTTGCCTAAAAACCCACTCATTGAAGTAAACAGACACGACCATCCTTAAGTTCTCAGCTCCGTCAGCATCTCTGTTTCAGACTAGCCAGCATGGCCTTTTATTATCACAAAAGCTTTCACAAACAGGAAGTGCTGGTTTCAGCCAATCACTTCTTACATGGGAAGTGACCAGCACAGGAAATGACAAGCAGTAAAGGGGAGGGCACTCACAGAAAGGGGAGGGGGCGTGCACACTGCTAGAGTGCTCCTCGATTAAATCAGACACAGGGAGACAGATGACAATCTATAAAACACACATCCTAGAATAAAATGTTCACATACATTTTATACAATAAAATTTCCACAACATATGTAGTTCAAGAAAACGATTTAATTTATATTGTCATGCAACACCTTACACTATATAGCCATTGGCAAACCTAAAGAACAAAGTATAATCTGTAAAAGGCCCACCCAAAAATTATTTTTTAACTTTGGCCAGAGAGCTGGGGGTTTAGAACTTTTGTCAGGTTGTAAATGCTCTGTCCCCTTAAAGATTTAACTACTCTTTCCTGTTCTGGCTGACATTCATAACCTGGACAAGAAGTGAGGAAATTTCCCCAAACAGAGATACATAAAGCAATAAAGTCCCAAGAGAAGATGTCAGCCTTGCTTGCTCTTCTAGAAAATGCGTTTTTATTGTTGCCTGTGTCCATGGTGGGGAATTGTCTCCAAACTGAAGAGAAGAGGCTTTGAGAAAGCTTCAAGTCTATTTAGTCATAGGGCTTAGGACTCCCTGAGCTACCACACATGATAGCAATAGAGCCTGGTGACTGGCTGCTCAGGTACCCAGTACTTTGCCATGGGGGGCAGAGGAGACCGTTACATGCTTCCTATACACTGAAGGGTTCCACCCTCCCTGTCTGCAACCACCCATCATATGTCCCAGGAGCCTGCAGGACAAGTCTGAAAGCACAGCACGTCTCACATGCGCAGGGGGGAGCTGGCTGTGAAACAGCAGAAAGTCACAGCTGGTTTCCCACAGACAAAATGGCAGTGCCGGGGAACCAAAGACAGATAAACATGCAGTGTGAAGACAGTGCTAGTGCTTTTTTATTTTTATTTTTATTTTTTTATGACAACAGTTCCTCTTTACTTTTCCTCCTGTAAAGTGTAACTCCACTTTTGTTGAGAAAAAACAACCCCATCATCTGTGTACAAAACACCTCTAGCTAGCAATATTACATTGCATTTTAAAGAAAATTACAACACTGCAGATTGAAAAGATGATCTTTTGGGCTTACAAACGTCCCAGGTTCTCCCGCCTTACTTTTTAAGACCACAGGTTGCGAGGTGGGCTCGGAGTCCCAAACGTCACAAAATATGATCAGGCAGCACAAATCTACCAGCTTCCCATGCTCCAGGCTACATCTGACATCCCACTCTGGGTTCAATTCTACTTTCCTAATTTTGCGCGGGTCCCCTTATTTGCCCTATGGCTCTCGCCCTTCAAGTCTGGTATGAATATATATATTGCCAAAATGAAAAAAAAATGGCGTGGGGGCCCCCCTCAAGACCCATACCAGACCATTTGGTTATGTAACCAGGTGGCCCTGACCCCCTCTGACGCTACGGGGAAGCCATAGGGATGTCCCCCCTGCATCAGAGGGGGGTGGGGTCACCCAGCGACATCACTGCATGGCCCTGTCCTCAGTTATAAAAGGGCTGTGACCTGAAAGGATGGTCATTACGGCGGGTGCCTCCCATGGAGGCGGGTCTCTCGTGTTTTTTTTGGGGGGTTTTTTTTTTTGTTTTTTTCCTTTTTTTCTTTATCTTATCCAGTTGGCGGAGCAAGAGGAGAAGAAGACTTCATTGGACAGTTTTATTTATTTTTTATTTTTTTAAATAAAGGTGTTGTCCCAAGCCGTGTCATGTCATTTTTACCATTTTCACACTTTTTTTGTGAAATGGAAGTACATTTGTACCCCGTTACCATTTCACACAGGGGGTAGACTGGGATCTGGGGGTCCCCTTGTTAAAGGGGGCTTCCAGATTCCGATAAGCCCCCCATGCCTGCAGACCAGGCAAGGGTTGTGGGGATGAGACCCTTGTCCCCATCAACATGGGGACAAGGTGCTTTGGCTACCCCAAAGCACACTCCCCATGTTGAGGGCATGTGGCCTGGTTTGGGGGGAGGGGGAGCGCTCTCTCGTGCCCCCCCCTTTTTCCTCTGGCAGGCCAGGTTGCGTGCTTGGATAAGGGTCTGTTGTGGATTTTTTGGGGGGCCCCATGCCTTTTTTTTGTTGGGGTTCCCCTTAAAATCCATACCAGACCTGGAGGTGTGAATGGGCCTAACACCACAATGGAATGCAGTGTGAAGACAGTACAGTATCTCACAAAAGGGAGTATACCCCTCACATTTTTGTAAATATTTTATTATATCTTTTCATGTGACAACACTGAAGACATGACACTTTGCTGTAATGTAAAGTAGTGAGTGAACAGCTTGAATAACAGTGTAAATTAGCTGTCCCCTCAAAATAAGTCAACACACACACACACACACACA
This sequence comes from Lithobates pipiens, assembly GCF_037356315.1. Lineage (NCBI taxonomy): Eukaryota > Metazoa > Chordata > Amphibia > Anura > Ranidae > Lithobates > Lithobates pipiens. Next base: position 279,251,470 of record NW_027507748.1, on the reverse strand, counting down.
CACCCCTAAAACGTTGGCAACAAAATTGAGTACAACCCAAGTGAAAATGTCCAAATTGGGCCCAATTAGCCTTTTTTCTCCCCGGTGTCACGTGACTTGTTAGTGTTACAAGGTCTCAGGTGCTCTCACTCTCTCATACTGGTCACTGGAAGTTCAACATGGCAACTCATGGCAAAGAACTCTCTGAGGATCTGAAAAAAAGAATTGTTGCTCTACATAAAGATGGCCTAGGCTATAAGAAGATTACCAAGACCCTGAAACTGAGCTGCAGCATGGTGGCCAAGACCATACAGCAGTTTAACAGGACAGTTCCACTCAGAACAGGCCTCGCTATGGTGGACCATGTTGAGTGCACATGCTCAGCATCATAGCCAGAATCTTCTTTGGGAAATAGATGTATGAGTGCTGCCAGCATTGCTACAGAGGTTGAAGGGGTGGGAGGGGGTCAGCCTGTCAGTGCTCAGACCATACACTGCATCAGATTGGTTTGCATGGCTGTTGTCCCAGAAGGAAGATTCTTCTAAAGATGATGCACAAGAAAGCCCGCAAACAGTTTGCTGAAGACAAGCAGACTAAGGACATGGATTATGGAACCATGTCCTGTGGTCTGATGAGACCAAGATAAACTTATTTGGTTCAGATGATGTCAACCGTGTTTGGCAGCAAAAAGGTGGGGAGTACAAAGGCAATTGTGTCTTGCCTACAATTAAGCATGGTGGTGGGAGTGTCATGGTCTGGGGCTGCATGAGTTCTCCCGGCGGCACTGGGGAGATACAGTTCATTGAGGGAACCATGAATGCCAACATATACTGTAATGTACTGAAGCAGAGCATTATCGCCTCCCTTAGGAGACTGGACCGCAGGGCAGTATTCTAACATAACAACCCCAAACACACCTTGAAGACGGCCACTGCCTTGCTAAAGAAGCTGAGGGTAAAGATGAACTGGCCAAGCATGTCTCCAGACCTAAACCCTATTGAGCATCTGTGGGGCATCCTCAAACGGAAGGTGTGCAAACGGAGTGCAAGGTCTCTAACATCCACCAGCTCCCTGATGTCTTCATGGAGGAGCCAAAGAGGACTCCAATGGTAAAATGTGAAGCTGTGGTGAACTCCATGCCTAGGAGGGTTAAGGCAGTGCTGGAAAATAATGGTGGCCACACAAACTATTGACACTTTGGGCCCAATTTAGACATTTTCACTTAGGGGTTGTACTTGCTTTTGTTTACACAGTAATGGCTGTGTGTTGTGATTTTGAGGGGACAGCAAATTTATACTGTTATACAAGCTGTACACACACTACTTTACATTGTAGCAAAGTGTAATTTCTTCAGGGTTCTCACATAAAAAGAAATAATAAAATGGGGGGTGTACTTACTTTTGTGAGATACTGTACATATAATTAAAAGGGATACATTTTTCTTGAGCGTTTCTTGCACTAAAAAGATGCTAATAATGGCCGACAATAAATTCATATTAATGTAAATTCATGATATTAAATAAAAAAGTTGAATATAATACAATTTTTTATATATATATATATATATATATATATATATATATATATATATATATATATATATATATATATATATATATTAATTTTAAAACGAATTTTCGGTTTGGGTTTTCAGCCAAGTGCATCCTACATTTTGGGTTTCGGTACCAAAATGTAGTTTCGGTGCACCTCTACTATCGGTAGTAAACCCGCTAATGTTTTTTTTTTTTTTTACCACCTGCAAAGCAAAAGGCATAATGAGCTAGTATGCACCGCATACTAGCTCATTATGAAATACTTACCTTAGAACGAGGCCCCGACATCTGGCCCGATCCACGCCGAGGGAGCTGACATGCTCCCTCTGCGTTTCTTCCGGGTATCACGGCTCCGGCGCTGTGAGTGGCCAGAGCCGCGATATCGTCACTCCTGCGCATGCGCGTGGGAAATTTTATCCCGGCCGGTCGGCCACTGCCGGATTTTCAGCCGAGAATCCCCTTGTGCGCATGCGCCGCTGCAGTCGAGGGGAATATCTCCTAAACCATACAGGTTTAGGAGATATTTTTTTTACCTACAGGTAAGCCTTATTATAGGCTTTCCTGTAGGTAAAAGTAAAAAAAAAAAAGAGTATACAACCACTTTAAAACACATTAGATATGTGTTCTTAAGTTGTATTATGTTATGCTTACTGTTCAGTAGTCCTATCCCCAACGTGGGATTATTAAAGCTGTATTCTCTCTTAGACCCCTTTTAAGCGCCTGTAAACCGCCTCCCCAGTGTAAAAGCCCAAGTGCTTTCACACTGGGGTGATGCGCCTACCATTGAAATCAATACGCAGCGATGCCGAAGCGCCTGTAAAACGTTTCGGCAGCGGCGCTTTTCACCCCTTGTTAACCCCTTATTTGGGGTTAGAAGCGCCCCACCTGCACAGCGCTGGTAAAGCAAATGTCGGTTTACCATTAACTCGGCCCGCACCCCTGTGTGAAAGGGTTCTTCTAGCTCAATAAAAATATACCAGAAAAGGTAATCTTTGACCTCTTGCCACCCACCCACAGTAGTTGTACTGCGAGCGCGGCAGCTGCAGGCCAGACGGCGTACTGGTACGATGCGCCCTCTCCCGGCCAACCCGTGCTGCGATTGAGCACAGCACACGTTTGGCAGTTGATTTCAGCCAATGATTTTTGCTGGAGTCAGCTGATTGGCTGTGGCCAATCACACAGAAGTCTTTGTTTATAAAAACACAGAACTCTGTGTAAAAGGGACACCAATCGGGCTGTTTCTTCTCCCTGTGAAGCACATATTACACACATTACACATTGTTAGGCACACATTTACCCTTTGATTGCCCCTAGATGTTAACCCCTTTCCAGCCAGTGTCATTAGTACAGTGTCGGTGTACAGTATGATCACTGTATTAGTGTCACTAGTGATGTCAGTGTCATTACTGACCCGCCCAGATAGTGTCTGTTGGTGCCAGGTTGCCTGCCACCCTATCACAGTCCCACTATAAGTGGCTGATCACCGCCATTACAGTATAGCATCATAGCTGCGTTAATTTTAGTATATAGACACGCACCATAGTTTGGCAACTCTATAATACTTTCACACAAACCAATGTACACTTATTGGGATTTTTTTACCAGACATGTAGCAGAATATATTTTTGCCCAAATATGATGTGTTTTAAATTTTTATTGGCTATGTTGTATGACAGAAAGTAGAAAATGTTTTTTTTTTTTTTTTCATATTGCAAAAAATAAAAAACTCAGTGGTGATCAAATACCACCAAAAGAAGGCACTATTTGTGTGAAAATAAATGAGAAAAATGTAAAATGTAAAAAAAAAAAGTAGCGCAATGCTGAATAGCAAAAAATACCCTGGTCATAAAGTAGGTAAAATCTTCCAGAGCTCAGGTGATTAAACAGTTCCCGGCCAGTTGCCACAGTTTTACTGCAGCAGAATGGCACAGGTATGCGAAGCGACATTACCTTACATTGGCCACGACGATTGGATTTGTTTCAGAGCCGATCAGTCTCCATCAGTCTGTAAACACAGGCAGGGGAAGTGATGTAATCTCCCTCTCTGGAATTCTTTTCTGTTCCAAAGAAAGGAGAGAGGACATCCAAATGTGAGTTGCACCAACACTACACTGACACAGTACACATAGGCACACATTTCACCCCCCCCCCGTTAACCCCATTCACTCCCTGTCACTGTGTCACCCAGTGCAGCGTTCATATTTTTCTTTGATCACTGTACTGGTGTCATTTGTGGCATTAATCAGTGTTGGGGTACTTTGTAGTAGGACAGGTAGGTCTAGGGACCCCCCCCCCCCAAACCCACCTAATAAAGGTTTAACCCCTTGATCACCCCATAACTAGTGATCACCGTATTAGTGGCATGGGTGACACTGGTTAGTTATTTTTTTATAGCGTCAGGGCACCCTCCTTTCATTACCTAATAAAAGGTTTAACCCCCCGATCACCCAGCTGGTGATATCAGTTAGGGTTTAGCATCAGTTAGGGTCTGTGTCGCCCCAGGCCGCGTCAGATTAGTACCAGTAGTGCTAACACCCACCCACGCACGCACTGTACACCTCCCTTAGTATTATAGTGTCTGAAAGGATTGACATGTTTGATGTGATCACAACTATATTACTTGGTGTCATCCTTATTCGAAAAGGGGTACCACTTGTATGTGGACAATTATTACAGAAGCGTGCCACTTTTTAGTCACTTGTTTGTGTTAGCCCTTGTACACACAGTCGGACATTCTGACAACCAAATCCGTTGGATTTTGTCCGAAACTGTTGCATACACACGGTCCGACAAATTTGTCAGACAATCCAATCGTTTAGAACGTGGTGCCGTTATTTCGTTACGATGGAACTACGTTCAGGCTAGTAGCCAATAGCTTTGGTCTAGGAATTTGATCTGAGCATGCGTGGCACTTTATCCGATCGGAATTCTCTACACACGATCGGACAAAGTGCGATCGGAGCATGTTGTCGGAAAATTTTATAGCCCTGCTCTAAAACTTTGTTGGTCGGATATTCCGACGGAAACAGTCCGATGGAGCCCACACACGGTCGGATTATCCGACAACATGGTCTGATCAGACATTTTCCATCGGAGTGTCCAACCGTGTGTACAAGGGCTTAGGATTATTCTTCTCCTGTGATCAGTAAAAACTTTAGATGTATTGAAAAGCAGACTATTTCAGATGTGTCACACAAAAGGATGATGCTTACAAGCTAAAAGATGCAGTAAGAATCGCACAAAGATGTACATCCCCCTCGCCTAACATCTATAATATAGCTATAACGCTTCTATTGGCTATTGGAGGAAATACCAATAGCATGCTTGGTACAAGATGCAACTTTATTTGGCTAATTGGCATTTCCTTTACAGTCTTGTTCTACCGTATATGGTTAAGTCTATTCATCCTACAACTTACTATGGAATTAGTTTGAGCAAACGATACAACAAGTTAATACAACAAGGTGCTCAGAAGTCATCTTAAAAATCAGTCTCAGGGTTATTGTTTTTCTAAAAGTTTTCCTAATAGTCATATGATAAACATTTAAAACTTTCTAACAGTTTGATCATGGAATTGTCACGTGGTACCGTGCGATCTAATCGCCAGGGCATACCCCAGCCTCTTGTAGATTTCTGTCTTAGGCTGTGGGAGAGAGCCTGCTTGAGATGTAATAATTTGCTCGCTGTGAAGTGGAGAGATAATTAGAATGTTTGTTTTACGTTCTATGCTCCCTTCACGGCGACACGACATTCCAAATTGAAACGGTAACTGATATTGTGGAATTCCGGGAAGAGATCATCACAGCCCTTCTGTTTCCAGACGGTGCTGTGGCCCAACTTCCCAATCCAAGTGCAGTGAGCCGGCTGCATAAGAGGCATTTTCCACATGTCCTCCCTGGTACCGCTACCCAAAGGAATCCCCAAAGAAGATTTAGTGTGTGCAGAAAACACAGATATAGGCGTGACACCCGCTTTTATTGTCCCTCCTGTCCTGACCAACCTGGTCTTTGCATTGTTGAATGTTTCCAATGCTACCATAAACTAGTGGAGTATTTGCGTAAGGTACAGCATTGCACAGTTCCAGGGCACAGTCAATTACACAGGGTTTTGAAAGATGAGATGACAATCACATTATGAGATATCCTAATCGGGAACGTTTACAGTTTATATAAAAGTGCAAAAAAAAAAGCCAAAAATAGTATTTTATTTTTCTTCTCTTTCTATTGTTTGCTCTCTATTATCCACTCTCTATTGTTCTATATCTATTGTTACTGTATTTTAGAGCCGTAATGTTTTATTTTT
>NW_027507748.1:277763136-277873136 GCF_037356315.1 Lithobates pipiens | reverse complement strand
GTATGTATACATGTCTGTCTGTCTGTATGTATACATGTCTGTCTGTCTGTCGGTCTTTATATATGTCTGTCTGTATGTATATATGTATGTCTGTCTGTCTGTCTTTATATATGTCTGTCTGTCTGTATGTATGTCTGTCTGTATGTATATATGTCTGTCTGTATGTATATATATATGTCTGTCTGTATATATGTCTGTATGTATATATGTCTGTCTGTCTGTATGTATATATGTCTGTCTGTCTGTCTGTCTGTCTGTATATATATATATATATATATATATATATATATATATATATATATGTGTGTCTGTCTGTCTGTCTGTCTGTATGTATATATGTCTGTCTGTCTGTCTATATGTCTGTCTGTATATGTCTGTCTGTCTGTATATGTCTGTCTGTGTCTGTCTGTCTGTCCCTCTATCCATCTATCTGTCTGTATATCTATTTATCTGTTTAACTGCATATCTACCTGTCTGTATGTCTGTCTATTTGTCTATCTGTCTGTCCTATCCAATCTATCCCTCTGTCTTTCTGTCTATAGGCCCCATCAAAGCAAGTGACGCTGGGGGGGCGGTTGGTTGGGGTTTTTTCTGCGCCCCCCTAAAAAAATAAAAAAAAATTATGGAGCACCAGCCGCCACTGATGTGACGTATGAGCATTCAGTCACTTTAAAAGCTGAGCATGGATGTAGTCATCTGATAGCGGCTACAGGGCCTCAGCTTGATGGACTAATGGCCAGGAAGTGGCACAGACGCCGTCGCCACCCGTGGAGCGCAGTTCAAAGCAGAACAAAGTCTGGAGTGCAGGCGGAGAGAGATGACATCATGAGGTAGGCGCAACCAGTTTCGTGAGCATACAGGCTGAGATCGTTTGACAGCCACGCTCTTTCATCAAGCAAGTGGAACAACTACAAAAGACTGATATATATAGGCCATGCACAGGAGGAGGGGGGGAGGAGGCACTTACAAATCTTAATTGCATAAAAAAATAAAGAAAATTTTAACTGACATGATATGGAGAAAAGGGAGGGAGAAAAAAGGAACAATATAAAAATAACTGACATGAGGAATAAAAAATAGTTCTATAAAAATCATGACATATTAAGAAGTTACTGTAAAATTATAAATATGTATACAAGTTAAAAAATGTACACATAAACATATGTACATGAACATATAGAAACTATAAAGTATGTACGAGGCGCATGGCTACACAGAGATGCATGCTTCTAAAGCTCTGTGTATAAAAATATATAAAAACATGTGCGTGTGCCTTGAGGTAATGGTGCACGCCACAGTTTTAGTTTCTATTTTAAATCTTTGGGAGAAGGAACGCACATTAAACACATGCGCGCACATATACACGCGTGCGCATATATGCGCTCACATACTCTTGCATATACATGCGTATGCGCCACAGGGCAACATGCACAACAATGTTTTGATAGCTATTTATAAGAGAAGAAATGCATATTGTACTACACATATATTGGTTATGCACATGCGCGCATATGTACATACATACACGTGCGCATATGTGTATACATATATGTATATGCGCGTGCATGTGCGTAACCAATATATGTGAAGTATAATATGCGTTTCTTCTCTTGTATATAGATATCAAAACATTGTTGTGCATTGTTGTCCTGTGGCGCACGCGCATATATGTGCATGGGTATGTGAGCGCATATATAAGCGCGTGTATGTGTGCGCGCATGTGTTTAATGTGCGTTCCTTCTCCCAAAGATGTAAAATAGTAACTAAAACATTGGCTTGCACCATTACCTCAAGGTGCACACACGTATATATATATATATATATATATATATATATATATATATATATACACACACACACACACACAATGCACAGAGCTTTAGATGCATCCATCTCTGTGTAGCCATGCGCCTCGTACAGACTTTATATTTTCTATATGTTCATGTGCATATGTACACATATGTTTATATGTGTACATATTTTTACTTATATACATATTTATAATTTTGCATAAGTAGTAACTTCTTAATATATCATGATTTTTATACAACTAGTTTTAATTCCTCATGTCTGTTATTTTTATATTGTTCCTTTTTTCTCCCTCCCTTTTCTCCATATCATGTCGGTTTAACTTTAATTTATTTATGATATAATGTGCATATCATTTATCTATTGCTGTCTCTGTAGTTACCCATGAGTCTTGAATGCTTGTGTTATCATTGTTATATCTATTTAATTTTCAAATTTATTTTTACCTTCATCATCTTTATCATTTTATTTTTATTATTTTCTTATTTTTATTATTCATCTTCCATTTCCAATTCATTTATATCTTATTTCCTGTTTTTCGCTGACACCTTTCTTTTTTTTTTTTTATGCAATTAAGATTTGTAAATGCCTCCTCCCCCTCCTCCTGTGCATGGCCTATATATATATCAGTCTTTGTAGTTGTCCCACTTGCTTGGTGAAAGAGCGCGGCTGTCAAACGATCTCAGCCTGTACGCTCATGAAACCGGTCGCGCCTACCTCATGATGTCATCTCTCTTTCCGCCTGCACTCCAGACTTCGTTCTGCTTTGAACTGTGCTCCATGGCCGGCGTCTGTGCCACTTCCTGGCCGTTAGCGACTACAACGCCTCAGCTTGACGGACTATCAGATGATCACATCTATGCTCAGCTTTTTGCTCATACAGCACATCTAAAATGTGAGTTGTCTGTATTAACATACACTTTAATTATAAAAACATATTTATCTCTACCCCCAGAGGAGCCTCTTCCTTTTTTGCTTTTTTTTTTTTTTTTTTTTTTTTTACAGACTTTGGAACATGGTTTCTGTCCTTCATTGATGGCAGCCCTGGAGATGGAGCTCCTGGTTTTAAATGCTTTCTTTTGTTCTACTGGACGACAGCTTGTATATTTATAATCATACGGACCTTAACATAATATTGACTCATTTGTATAATTGGATTCTTGGTTTCAATTGGTGAGAGACTGGTGGACATTGGGAAAAATCTTTGACCCTGTTTTTGCGTATTGTGGCAGGTGGAAGGCAATGTCTTGGCCTCACTGGACAGGGTGGTCAGGTGCATATTACCGCTGACTCATGGTCCAGCAGGCATGGACAGGGACATAACCTATCTTTCAAGGCCCACTGGGTGACTCTGCTGGTAGCTGGGAAGGATGCAGGACAGGGTGCAGTAGTGTTGGAGGTTGTTCCGCCCCCATGCCACCAAAATGCTACTAGTGGTGATTCTGACACACCTCTCTCCTCCACCCCTTCCTCTTCTTCTCACAAGAATGTGGTTGAGCTTAAGCCAAGAATGGTGGTTTGCGACAATGGCACTAACCTCCTCTCCGCACTCCGACAGGGACACTTCACCCATGTTCCCTGTTTGGCTCACGTCCTTAACTTGGTGGTGCAGTGGTTCTTGGGCAGGTACCCAGGCTTACAGGATGTCCTGAGGCAGGCTAGGAAAGTCTGTGTGCATTTCCACTGGTAATATAATGCCAATACTTGGCTGGCTGACCTCCAAAAGGAATTTAACCTGCCCAAGAGCCTAATTTGTGACATGCCCACCAGGTAGAACTGAGGGCCATCAATGAGTACCTCTTCGACTATGGCACCAGGACAGGGTCAGGGGAGCTTGTTTTTTTTCCCTCACGCCAGTGGGCTATGATCAGGGATGATCCAAAATGGTATGTGCTCATGTATATTAAAACATGAAAAAAATAATAATAACCCCCAAAGAGACAGGGGTGATGCTACAAAGTAACAAAAGTTTGAAGATACATAGAAAGTGACCTCTAAATATGTGTATAGACAAAAAATAAATATCAAAATATGTGTATAAATAAACAATATTTGTATAGAAACTGTATAAATAATTATCCCAGTGATAAGACAACCAAAAACTGTAAATGAATGATCGCAGTAATAAAGTTCATAAATGTGCATATAGTCCAGATAAACATGCAATTTATCAATCCGGATGTATTGTGATGACAACAAAAATTCCTGTGGTATTGTGATCGAAGAGAATAGTATTTCACCCTGTGACGATCCCACCACCTTATAGGGCACGAGCTTACCAGATCTAAATGACCCTAGTAGACATACGCCTCAGGGGTCAAACAAAGCTTGTGATCTCAGCCAGTGTAATGGATATACCGATCATGGCATTTGCGACTCCAACAAACGACTAGATGAAGTTAGAATTCCTCAAGTACAAATCCGACAACAACTCAGGCATTGGGAATGAAAAAATAAAGCCAACATGGCATAATAACGTTTTTAAAAAACTCTTTAATAAAAACACATGTAATGCGAAGCGTGGAACGCACGTGGAACGCACGCTAGATCGAGGCGTGGAACGCACGCCGAGGCCGCCATTTCTATTTACACCGGAAGTGGAGCTATGACCGCTTCCCATTTCTATTTTAGACTCTAATTTTAAATAGATTGAAGGTATAGGTGGAGCGCATATGAATCGAGGCCTGGAACGCACGCCCGGCCGCCATCTTGCAATACCGGAAGTGGGCATAATTGCGATGATTGAGGGGTTTGCTTCACTTTGGGGTGTGAGTACCTATATAAGGCAGTAGGGCAGTAGCGGTAGTCCACCCCAGATGATGACCGGTGGGTCGAAACGCGTCGGGAGGACTCTGCTACTGCCATCTTTTTCTCTCTGATATGCTGTATTACCCATCTTGGAAATGTGAGTTTTAGCCATATTTTTATTAAAGAGTTTTTTAAAAACGTTATTATGCCATGTTGGCTTTATTTTTTCATTCCCCATGCCTGAGTTGTTGTCGGATTTGTACTTGAGGAATTCTAACTTCATCTAGTCGTTTGTTGGAGTCGCAAATGCCATGATCGGTATATCCATTACACTGGCTGAGATCACAAGCTTTGTTTGACCCCTGAGGCGTATGTCTACTAGGGTCATTTAGATCTGGTAAGCGCGTGCCCTATAAGGTGGTGGGATCGTCACAGGGTGAAATACTATTCTCTTCGATCACAATACCACAGGAATTTTTGTTGTCATCACAATACATCCGGATTGATAAATTGCATGTTTATCTGGACTATATGCACATTTATGAACTTTATTACTGCGATCATTCATTTACAGTTTTTGGTTGTCTTATCACTGGGATAATTATTTATACAGTTTCTATACAAATATTGTTTATTTATACACATATTTTGATATTTATTTTTTGTCTATACACATATTTAGAGGTCACTTTCTATGTATCTTCAAACTTTTGTTACTTTGTAGCATCACCCCTGTCTCTTTGGGGGTTATTATTATTTTTTTCATGTTTTAATATACATGAGCACATACCATTTTGGATCATCTTAAGTCATATAAGCAGAGCGCTTACACTACACTTTTGACATATCTCTCAGCTAAAAGGGTCCCTAATTTTAGCGTGTCAGCAGCCGATCGCTTATATATTTTTCTTTTCTTCTTTCCATTTGCGCAATATTGTTGTTATAGATTTTGTTACTGGGCTTTAGTGGATTAATATTGCAGCATTGGTTAAAAAAACCTTTCATAGGTATAATGGATATATTTGACTATAGAGCTTCACATAAAGTGAACACAGATGGTGTATTTGTCCCTGATAGTAGTAATACCGAGATCGGGGGTCTTTTTATAAGGTTGAAAAACATCATGTCCACCGAATTACATTTGCAGTGGGACTTGGTGTTTCTACAACAATACATCACTGAACAGATGGTTCCTCGTAGCCTCAGATGGGATGTGTGCCCACAACAGGGAGAGACGGATCCTGACTCTTGGTTTAAATATTTTAATGAGGCAGGAACCAATCTTCTTTCTTTTCTCATTTTAAAGAAAAAGGCCCGTCTAACAAATTTAGATAAAGAAATTAAGGAAATCAAAGATAAGCTAAATATCTATAAAGGTTCATCGGAATACACCTCTCTTTCATCTAATTTACTCAACCATTTAGAGAAAGAGGACCGAGAACAAAAAAATAAGAAACAGAAAAAATATTCTCGAGATACAAACGACTACAAAACGAATAATGTATTTGGATGGCAAAAGCTATTTTTAGCACCACCCTCTGACCACACTGCTCCCGCTATGAACATGGAAAGTAGTCCATATCCTGGTACCTCTTCCTCCCAGGACATGTCCTTCCCTAGATCATACAGCGAGGTTGTACAAAAACGACCTGATAAGGGGACACAAAACGTTCAACATCCCAATCAATATATGTCGAACCCTCAAAAAAGGGGTAGGGGTGGATTAAGAGGAAAAAGGGGTGGACGTGGAAATCAAAGGGGTAACTCCCATTACAGGAACAGCTCTGTTTCAGACAATTATAATAACTCATCATACTATTCCTCACCACGAACATCATATCCTTCCAATCATCAGAATTATCCCTCCCTCCCCCGAGAGCCGAATTCCCCTAATTATTCTAATCGGGGAATCCAGCACTACGAGGACATACCCCCGTCACAGAACAGGTTTGCACCTTTGCGTGATATGAGAAACTCTGACAACACCTATATCAGGCACTCTCCTTCTCCCTATCCATACAACCCTCCTAACATTAATTACGAACAACAGGGTTTTCACGAAGACCCTTACCCCAAGAAAAGGGGCCAAGAACGAAGAGAGGTTGCAGAGGGGGATGGAGATTACAAAGACGGAAAAAGAAGAAGACTCTGACAGGACAGGGGGTTTTCAATTTAAGCACCAAGTCTTTTACACCTGAAGAAATGTCAGTTCTAGACAAGGGCTTAAAATTTGCACCCCCCAACAAACTCAATAAATTTTCCACTTTTATAGACATACATAAATTTACACGGAAGATAAATATTCAAAGATACCTTACATCTAATCCGTATCGTACAGATTATCATGCCAGTACTTCAGGCACTGTCCACTCAGGGTTATCTAACCCTTCCCTTTTCTCCCCTCCAGTACCCACGGCTCCTGCAGTCAAAATTTTTAGAGATTTGGTACTCAGCGATTTAGCTAAATTACCAGTCAAAAAACATTTTTCCACGTCTTTGCCAAAAGCCGCACTGAGGTCTCTTTGTGATCAAAAACAAGTTATAGTACGCCCCGCCGATAAGGGAGGGGGCATAGTTATACTTGATAAGACCAAATACGAGGAAGAAATGGGGAATATTTTAAGTGAACCAGATACATATAGCAAATTACCCAACAACCCCACCAATGTTTACAAAAAACAATTAAAAACCCTCATCGATAAGGGTTTTGAACAAAAAATTTTGAACAAAAAAGAAAAAGCCTTCTTGGTCCCGACATCCCCCAGAATACCTACAATCTATTATCTGCCTAAAATCCATAAGAGTCTGACGGCCCCCCCAGGCAGACCAATCGTGAGTGGCATCAACTCTGTCACATCACGCATAGGCAGATATATAGATTTTTATCTCCAACCATTGGTTAGAAAGATGCCCTCGTATATACAAGACACAGGGGATACCATTAGAAAACTAGAAGGTATGCAAATTCAAGGACAATGCATTATAGCTACCGCCGATGTAGCATCCTTATATACCTGTATTCCACAGGATAAAGGAATTGAAGCGGTACGCTTTTTTCTAGATCAAGAACACACGTTAGTCCCCTGCCAACGAGACTATATCATAGAATTACTGGAATTTGCTACCAGCCATAGTTACTTCTGGTTTAATGGCCAGTATTACTCCCAACGTAGAGGCGTGGCCATGGGGGCCAAATTTGCACCCAGCCTGGCCAATCTTTTTATGGCCAAATGGGAGGAGGATGTCGTCTATGCCCGGCGGAGCCCACTATTGAGGTTGTGGGTCCGGTACATAGACGACATCCTCCTCCTATGGGGGGGCTCCCCTGAGACACTTTGCGAATTTTTCCGTGGTCTAAATAACAACGACAGAGGAATCTCGTTAACTTATCAAACTAGTACAGAAAAAATAAAATTTTTAGATTTAGAAATTGGAATTACAACACGAGGTTTTAGTTTTAAAACCCATTTCAAGGCCACCGACCGCAACAGCTATATTGCTATGGATAGCTGCCATCATAAAAGCTGGCTCACTTCCGTCCCACGTAGCCAATTCATTAGACTACGTCGTAATTGCACTGATGATTCCACCTTTCTAGAACAGGCGAATTGTTTAAAACAACATTTTTTGGATAAGGGATACCATGCACCAACCCTGGAAAAACAACTACAGGATGTGTCTTATATAGATAGGGACACCCTTTTACAGGTTAAAACCCCTCAGAACAAGAATGATAAATTTAAGTGGTCGTTCATAACCACTTTTAACATGCAATACAGGCAAGTAAAAAAGATTTTTAACAAACATTGGGAGGTCTTAAAAAAGGATCCTGTTCTTGGTCCCAATCTTCCGGATAGAGCGAATGTCCTATTCAGAGGGGCCCCTACTCTACAAGGCAAAATTGCCCCCAACATCATTAATCCCCCTATCCGGCCTACCTTTTTCCATAATCTGACGGGCTATTTTCCGTGCAGAAAATGTAGCGTGTGTCAACACAATGCATTGACACAACGCAGAATCTCAGAATTTACATCTACAATAACTGGGAAAAGATACCCAATTAAATGTTTCTGCACCTGTAAAACCAAATATGTGGTTTATTTAATAACCTGCCCTTGTGGAAAACAGTATGTTGGTCGTACCACCAGAACTTTTTCCACAAGGGTCGGTGAACATATTTCTTTGATTAGAAGCAAATTGTCCAAACACACGGTGCCGAAGCATTATAGAGAGTGTCACAATAATGATTTACGTGGCACACACTTTATTGCAATAGATAAATACACCCCACCGTGGAGAGGGGGGCCTCTAACTCGTGGGGTTTCCAGATTAGAAACCTTCTGGATCTATGAGCTCCAGTCCCACTCCCCATTCGGGATGAATGTGGAGTGGGACATTAATGCCTTTATAGACTCATAGGATCTTGTAGCGCTATTGGTAATTTGCTATTCGGTATTATAAATGTAAATCTGTGGGTATATTTACAAGTATTCTATTTCATTTTACATTGCATATATTTTTATTCCATTCATTTATTTTAAGATTTGATTTATTTCATTTTATTTATTCTCTATTTTTTATTTATTTTTTATTTTTGTGTTTCATGACGAAACAGTCATTTAGATCATATGAGGATTATATAACAGGTCTGATTTATTTTAGTATATTTATTTTCCATTTTTATGCTCTATGATAAAATAGTCATTTAGATTGCATGACGATTAACATATGGCATTATGTATAATGGGTTATATCCTTTATGTGCTGATATGAAGTTTTATCCATTTCTTTAATGGCCACTAGGTGTCATCACGCCACCTTTTTTCAAAAGCACCCGAAGTGAAGTAACCCTCTCTCCAGCCCTACGTGTTGTCTTTGTTTTCATTCTCCGCATGCACCGGAAGTGACGTTCACTCACATCCGGTTCCGGAGTCCGTGGAGGCGCACTTCCTGTTCCGGTTCATAATCGGGGCAATGGTAAGTGATATCCTTCCATGTCACCCTAAATGGCAAAATGTGATGCATATTGAGGATTGGTGTCCTCCTTGCCACTCTCAATCGGATCATATCAAAAGGCTCTTGGTTCCCCTTTTTTTCTTTTGCGCGGAACACATGTAATGCGAAGCGTGGAACGCACGTGGAACGCACGCTAGATCGAGGCGTGGAACGCACGCCGAGGCCGCCATTTCTATTTACACCGGAAGTGGAGCTATGACCGCTTCCCATTTCTATTTTAGACTCTAATTTTAAATAGATTGAAGGTATAGGTGGAGCGCATATGAATCGAGGCCTGGAACGCACGCCCGGCCGCCATCTTGCAATACCGGAAGTGGGCATAATTGCGATGATTGAGGGGTTTGCTTCACTTTGGGGTGTGAGTACCTATATAAGGCAGTAGGGCAGTAGCGGTAGTCCACCCCAGATGATGACCGGTGGGTCGAAACGCGTCGGGAGGACTCTGCTACTGCCATCTTTTTCTCTCTGATATGCTGTATTACCCATCTTGGAAATGTGAGTTTTAGCCATATTTTTATTAAAGAGTTTTTTATTAAAGAGTTTTTTAAAAACGTTATTATGCCATGTTGGCTTTATTTTTTCATTCCCCATGCCTGAGTTGTTGTCGGATTTGTACTTGAGGAATTCTAACTTCATCTAGTCGTTTGTTGGAGTCGCAAATGCCATGATCGGTATATCCATTACACTGGCTGAGATCACAAGCTTTGTTTGACCCCTGAGGCGTATGTCTACTAGGGTCATTTAGATCTGGTAAGCTCGTGCCCTATAAGGTGGTGGGATCGTCACAGGGTGAAATACTATTCTCTTCGATCACAATACCACAGGAATTTTTGTTGTCATCACAATACATCCGGATTGATAAATTGCATGTTTATCTGGACTATATGCACATTTATGAACTTTATTACTGCGATCATTCATTTACAGTTTTTGGTTGTCTTATCACTGGGATAATTATTTATACAGTTTCTATACAAATATTGTTTATTTATACACATATTTTGATATTTATTTTTTGTCTATACACATATTTAGAGGTCACTTTCTATGCATCTTCAAACTTTTGTTACTTTGTAGCATCACCCCTGTCTCTTTGGGGGTTATTATTATTTTTTTCATGTTTTAATATACATGAGCACATACCATTTTGGATCATCTTAAGTCATATAAGCAGAGCGCTTACACTACACTTTTGACATATCTCTCAGCTAAAAGGGTCCCTAATTTTAGCGTGTCAGCAGCCGATCGCTTATATATTTTTCTTTTCTTCTTTCCATTTGCGCAATATTGTTGTTATAGATTATGATCAGGGATGCATGCACTGTCCTGTCACCATTTGATGCATCAGTGACACTGTCCCTCTTGTCCACCTGTTGGAGCACATGCTGCATGGAATAATGGACAGGGCACTTGAGGCAGAACAGAAGGAGGAAGAGGAGGACTTTCTTAACTCTCAAGGCCCCCTTTACCCAGACAGTGTTCCTGCTGGCCTGCCGATCACACAGGAAGAAGACGAGGAGGAGGGGGATTGTGTCAGCATGGAGGTGGAGCCTAGCACTCAGCATCAGCAGCAGTCTTCAAGGGATCATTTACAGTCCCAAGAAACCCATGGACTTTTATGTGACTGGGAGGAGGTGGCTGCGGATCATGTCGTCCTTTGTGACCCAGAGGACTCCGAACAGAATGCCTCAGCAAACCTACGCTGCACGGCCTCCCTGATCCTGCAAAGCCCGGGAAGGATCCTCATATTTGTGGTATCAAGGAGAAGGATCATTACTGGCTGGCAACTCTCCTTGATCCACATTACAAGGGTAAGGTTGCAGACCTTATCTTGCCATCGCAGAGGGAGCAGAGAATAAAACATCTTCAGGAGGCCTTGCAGAAAGGTTTGTGCAACGCGTTTCCAGAGCCTGGGAGATTACAAATTCCTGGTCCTCCTGGACAACGTGTTGCTGAGGCTTCGGTCAGTCACAGAAGGAGCGTTGGAGAAGGTGGCTGTCTGAATGATGCGTTCAGACAATTTTTTAGTCTGCAGCCCCAAGGTATGATCGGTTCCACCAATCATGGCCAGTGTCTGATTTACATGGTGCAGGAGTACCTAGGGGCAAAATCAGACTTGGACACCTTTCCCACTGAAAATCCTCTGGGTTACTGGGTCTTGAGGATGGATCACTGGCCAGAGCTTGCAGAGTAGGGATGAGCCGAACACCCCCTGGTTCGGTTCGCACCAGAACTTTCGAACGGACCGAAAATTTGTGCAAACTTTAGAACCCCATTGAAGTCTATGGGACTCGAACGTTTGAAATAAAAAGTGCTAATTTTAATGGCTAATATGCAAGATATTGTCCTAAAAAGGGTTTGGGGACCTGGCTCCTGCCCCAGGGGACATGGGTCTATGCCTAAAATGTTTTTAAAAACTGCAGTTTTTTGGGAGCACTGATTTGAATGACGATTAAAGTGAAAAAAAAAAAAAAAAAGTGAAATATCCCTTTAAATATTGTGCCTGGGGGGTGTCTATAGTATGCCTGTGAAGTGCCACGTGTTTCCCATGTTTAGAACAGTCCCTGCATAAGATGACATTTAACGGAAAAAAGGTCATTTAAAACTGCTTGCGGTTTTAATGTAATATCTGGTTCCGGCAATATGGATGAAAATCATTGAGAAAAATGGCATGGGTAGCCCCCCCCCCCCCCCCCCATTACCAGCCCCTTTGGGTCTTGTACAGATATTAAGGGGAACCCCGTACCCAAAAAAACAAGACAGGGACTGTGTAGGTTTGTTGTGTTAAGTAGAATCTGTTTGTAATTTTGAACTGGTACATTTTTAAAGTGTAGCTCCAGTCAAAAAAATCAATTTTTAAGCTTTTTGGAAAACATAGGGAAGGGTTATCACCCCTGTATAATTAGTTTTTTCATCTCACTTCCTGTTGTCTCCTTCCGTTTGCAAGTAGACGTTTGTAAGTTGGATGTTTGAAAGTAGGACCCTGCCCTATATGTTCTGCAGAAATGGCGGAACAAGGTGTTGGTGTTGCCACAACATTGTAAGCCCTCAAAGTGACTCTTGGTGGGCGATGGAGCGCCCTGCTGTGAACGATTATATCAAGAATTGTAATTACATGCCATTGTTGAACAGTGTTAGAAAAATTGGGCCTTTGGTTGTGGTGGTGCTGGTGCCACAACACTAAGTCCTCACAGTTACTCTCGGTGGACACAGGAACGGGCCCTGCTGTGAAATATTATATCAAGAATTGTAATTACATGCCCCTGTTAAACAGGGGCTGAAAAATTGGGCCTTAGGCACTGGTGCTGGTGCCACAACACTGCAACCTCTCCCATATACTCTAGTTGTAGTGCAGGAATGAGCCCTACTGCAAAGCATTGCATCAAAAATTGTAATTACACGCCCCTGTTAAACAGGGGCTGAAAAATTGGGCTGGTGGCATCACCCAGAACCAAAAATGTTCTTCCAAGATATCAGCAGAGGAGGAAGAGGGTAAACAGTCAACATAACAGGACAGTCACTCAGCATCAGCATAGGCAGTCTTGAAGGAATGTGATATTTAAAAAAAATTATTCGGTTACATTAGCTTCAGGTGCTTGGTAGCTGTGGGTGATCCAAGACTTTATTAATCTTTATGAAGGTCAGCCGATCAACCGAGTCGGTGGACAGGCGCACCCTGTGATCGGTAAGAAAGCCACCAGCAGCACTGAAGGTGCATTCCGAAAGAACGCTGGATGCAGGATGGGCCAGTAGCTCAATTGCATACTGTGCAAGCTCTGGCCAGTGATCCATCCTCAAGACCCAGTAAGCCAGAGGATTTTCAGTGGGAAAGGTTTCAAAGTCAGACCTTGCCCCTAGGTATTCCTGCACCATGTAAATCAGACACTGGCGATGGTTGCTGGAACCGATCATACCTTGGGGCTGCGGACTAAAAAATTGTCTGAACGCATTGGTCAGACGGCCACCTTCTCCACTGCTTCTGACCGATGCCTCAGCAACACGTTGTCCAGGACCAGGAGTTTGTAACCTCCCAGTCTCTGGGAACGCGTTGCACAGACCTTTCTGCAAGGCCTCCTGGAGATGTCTCATCCTCTGCTCCCTCTGCGACGGCAAGATAAGGTCCGCAACCTTACCCTTGTACTGTGGATCAAGGAGAGTGGCCAGCCAGTAATGGTCCCTCTCCTTGATCCGAAAAGAATATGAGGATCCTTCCGCAGGCTTTGCAGGATCAGGGAGGCCATGCAGCGTAGGTTAGCTGAGGCATTTGGTCCGGAGTCCTCTGGGCCACTAATGACAACATGATCCGCAGCTACCTCCCCCAAGCCACGTACAAGTCCACGGGTTTCTTGGGACTGTAAATCATCCCTACAATACTGCTGATGCTGAGTGCCAGCCTCCACCTCCATGCTGACACAATCATCCTCTTCCTCCTCTTCCTGTGTGATGGGTGGGACAGCAGGAACACTGTCTGGATAAAGGGGGCCTTGAGAGGCAAGGAAGTCCTCCTCTTCCTGCCTCTGTTCTGCCTCAAGTGCCCTGTCCATTATTCCATGCAGCGTATGCTCCAATAGGTGGACAAGAGGTACAGTGTCACTGCTCACCATCCTTGTGGCCTCCTCAAATGGTGACAGGACAGTGCATGCATCCCTGATCATGCCCCACTGGCGTGGTGAGAAAAAAAAAACAAGCTCCCCTGACCTGGTGCCGTAGTCGCACAGGTACTCATTGATGGCCCTCTGCTGCATATGCAGCATGGCCAACGTTGAGTTACACCTGGTGGGCATGTCATATATAAGGCGGTTCTTGGGCAGGTTCAACTCCTTTTGGAGCTCAGCCAGCCGAGGCACAGGCATTAAATGATCTGCGGAAATGCACACAGACTTTCCTGGCATGCTTCAGGACATCTTGTAAGCCCAGGTACCTGCCCAAGAACTGCTGCACCACCAGGTTAAGGACGTGAGCCACACAGGGCACATGGGTCAGTTGTCCCTGTTGGAGGGCAGAGAGGAGGTTGGTGCCATTGTCGCAAACCACCAATCCTGGCTTAAGCTGGCATGGTGTCAACCACCTCTCGGCCTGCCCCTGCAGAGCTGACAAAACATCCGCCCCAGTGTGGCTCCTGTCCCCCCAAAAAAACCAGTGCAAGCACGGCATGGCATTGTTTTGCATGTGTACTTGCACAGCCCCTTGAACGCCTACGGAGCACCGCTGGTTCCGAGGACAGAGCACTGGAAGAGGCCATGGAGGAAAAAGAAGAGGAGGGGGTGGAGGAGAGAGGTGTGTCACAACCAGTAGTAGCATTTTGGAGGCGTGGTGGCGGAACAACCTCCAACACTACTGCACCATGTCCTGCATCCTTCCCAGCTGCCAGAAGAGTGACCCAATGAGCCGTGAAAAACAGGTAACGTCCATGCCTGCTGGACCATGAGTCAGCGGTAATATGCACCTTACCGCTGACCGCCCCGTCCAGCGAGGCAAGGACATTGCCTTCCACATGCCGGTAGAGAGCCGGAATCGCCTTCTGTGAGAAAAAGTGGCGTTTGGGGACCTGCCACTGAGGAACCGCACATTGCACAAACTATTCTACCAACTGAAAAGGCAGCAGTTGAAGTGCTAGCAATTTAGCCAAGCTAGCATTCAACAGCTGGGCATGTGGATGGCTGGGAGTGAACGTCGTTCGTCGGTCCAGCAGCTGGGGCAGGGAAATTTGCCTGCTACAATCGGACGTGGCTGTACTGCTAGCAGAGTGCCCACAAGCACTTGGCTGTGACACGCCTAATTCTACACCTTCATTCCTCTCAGGTTTCAGAGAGGACTGAAGGTCTAGTGGGGTTGGAGATCCCAGCTGATGAGGAGCAAGGAGAGGTCCGCATTGTTCGTTGGTGTGGGTCTTTGAGGTACGCTTGCCAACGAGCTGCATGGCAGGTCAACATATGTCTGGTCAAGCATGTGGTGCCCAAGCGGCTGATGTTTTTTCCACGCGAGACACGCTTGAGACATATGTTGCAAATAGCAGCGGTGCGATCTGATGCACTCGTCTCAAAAAAGGCCCACACCAAAGAACTTTTAGAATAACGCGCAGAGGCACCGCCCTGCACAGGCGGGGCTCTTTGGTGTGATTCAGTCGGTGTGCTGCCCCTAAGCTGGCCCCCGGAGGGAATCCGGCCTCGTTGGAGATGGGCCTCCTCCTCCACCTCTCTCCTACCAGGCACCCATGTGGAGTCAGTGCCCTCATCCCCTACCTCTTCATCGCTGGAGCAAACCTGGCAGTATGCTGAAGTTTGTGGAACATGACTGCTAGATTGCTGTCCTACTTGAGCATCCCCTCTCTCTGTACTCACGCTACTGCCTTCCTCTAGCTGAATATCATCATCAGAGCCTACAAAACACTGGGCATCCTCCTGGAGCATGTACCCAACACTGTGCTCAAAGAGTTCAGGGGACTCCTCAGGAGGACGTGGTGGGTCTAGGGAAGGAGTCACTGATGATGACATTGAGGGGGGGGGGGGGATGTGTTGGCAGCTGCTTTGCTAATACCCTGAGCCTGGGTGAGAGGATGAGGAGGATGAAGAGGCCTGCTTCATCCACTCTACCAAGTCTTCTGCATGATGCGGCTCAACACGTCCAGCTGCCCATGGCCACGTGCTGATGACGATGCACCGTGTCCACGACCAGCACTATTGTCTCTAGACACAGAGCCTGCTTGCCCTCGTTTATCAGCTCGTGCCTGTCTGCCTCTCCTTGTTTGCCTTCCAGACATGGTAATGGCCTGAAGGGAGTTGGGAAAACCAGCAATTGGTTAGTGTATATTGTGTTGGAGGCACACAATACCCACTAACTCCTATAGATGCCTTGATTATAGAACACCAGCAATAAAGGGTAGATACAGGTGTATACTGTGCTGAGCTGGAGGCACACAACACCCACTAACTCTTGCAGATGCCTTTATTATAGAACAAAAGGAATTAAAAGGGTAGATACTGGTGTATACTGTGCTGTGCTGGAGGCTGATAGCTCAATTACAGAAGAGCAATATAGCTATATTGGTGGATACAGGTGTATACTGCACTCAGAGCACACAGACAACACCCTCAAACTCCTGCAGATGGCTGATAGCTCAATTACAGAAGAGCAATAACGCTAAATATGTAGATACAGGTGTATACTGTGCTGAAGGTACACAGACAACACCCACTAACATGGCTCTCCTCGCTGCGATTGGCCAAGCATACGGGGTCACAGTGCATGCTTGGCCAATCATGAGCCAGCAATTCACTGCGATGGCGCAGTGCATTGTGGGCCATGAGCGTCACATGAATTTGGCGTGAATGGCCCACAGAGTTCTGGCTTCGCCGAACGGGTGAACAGCCAGTGTTCGAGTCGAACATGCGTTCGACTCGAACACCAAGCTCGTCCCTATTGCACGGTATGCAATTGAGCTACTGTCGGTCGATCGGCTGACCTTCATAAAAATGAATCAAATCAGTCTTGGATCACCAGCTCTCAAGCACCTGATGCTGATGTAACTGAATCATTTTTTTTTATTATTTTTTTTTTTTTTTTTTTATGTGAGATCCCTTCAAGACTGCCTATGCTGATGCTGAGTGACTATCCTGTTATGCTGAGTGATTATCCTCTTCCTCCTCAATTTTCATGTTGATAGTGTAATGTTTATGCAGAATCACTGTGACCCTTAACCCCTTTCTCCTGATGCATTCTGGGGGAGGGGCTGTACCAGGAAGTCATTCACAGTGTGTGTGGGACTGGAATCAGCAGCATTATACTTAGAGAGATCTGTTGTATATGAATCCTCCATGTAAGAATGTACATCGCTTTCTGAGTGAGTAATAAACCCTTCCCTGGTTAAGAAGTGCATCCAGCCTGTGTGTAACTTGCTGAGCAGACACTGGCAGCATTGCTAGCAACACCCTGAGAGACCCTGTGTCAAAGGGACATAACAGATAGCTTGTAAGAACATTTTTGGTTCTGGGCACCGCCACCAGTGGCTAAGGCCCAATTTTTCTGTCCCTGTTTAACAGGGGTATATAATTACAATTTTTGATGCAATACTTTGCAGCAGGGCTCATTCCTGCACTCCAACTAGAGTATCTGAGGGGTTGCAGTGTTGTGGCACCAGTGCCTAAGGCCCAAGTTTTCTGCCCCTATTCAACAGGGGTATGTAATTACAATTCTTGATCTAATAGTTCACAGCAGGGCCCATTCCTGCGCCCACCAAGAGTGACTGAGGGCTTACAGTGTTGTGGCAACACCAACACCTAAGGCCCAAATTTCTGCAGAGTATATAGGGCAGGCCCCTAATTTCAAACATCCAACTTAAAAACAACTCCAACTTTCAAACAGGAGACAACAGGAAGTGAGAGGAAATCTACCCCTAGGAAGGGAAATTCTCTCCTGTAGAGTTCCTCGTTTCACTAAAAACCCAAGATTTTCAAAATCCAATTGTCAGTGGGATAGAAAGTGAGGTGAAATCTTCTGAACAAGTGCACAGACAGCAAAACAAAGGTTATAGGGGTGATAACCCTTCCCTATGTTTTCCAAAAAGCTTAAAAATAGATTTTTTGGCTGGAGCTACACTTTAAAAATGTACTAGTTCAAAATTACAAACAGATTCTACTTTAGAACAAACTTACAGTCCCTGTTTTGTTTGGACAGCTTGTATACTGCTGTTCAGAGTATAGAGGGCCTGGGGGCCCCACGCCTTTTCTTTTTTTAATTTGGGTGCGGGTTCCCCTTAATATTTTTTTCTCAATGATTCTCATTTCATCCATATTGCCGGGACCAGACATTACATTAAATCCGCAAGCAGTTTTAAATTACTTTTATTCCTTTAGAAATGTCATTTTGTGCAGCGACAGTTCTAAACACGCACCACTTTACAGGCATACTATAGACACTCCCGAGGCACGATATTTAAAGGAATATTTCACTTTTATTTTTACACTTTAAGCATCATTAAAATCACTGCTCCTGAAAAAAAACTGCAGTTTTTAAAAAATAGGATTTTTTGTACTCAAAAATCCTTTTCTCTGTAATTCACCGACTGACACAGCTCCTCTCTGTAACAAATGGGTTGTTACCCTTATCACTAGGAGAATACTAGGCATAGTTGTAACACAACACTCAGAACTCTTAGTTCCACCCAGGGGGGGGCAGTCCCTCGGGCTACAACCCTCCCGTCTGCCAGACAGACTTCAGTACATCAACAAACAGTATAATGTAAAGATTAAAAGGAGGGGTGGGTGCTGTGTCGGTCCATGAATTACAGAGAAAAGGATTTTACGGTGAGTACAAAAAATCCTATTTTCTCTTATATTCACCGACTGACACAGCTCCTCTCTGTAACAAATGGGACATCCCCAAGCAGTGCCAAACGAGGGGTGGGAAAACAGCATAGAAACTTCATCCACCTTGGCAAGTGGAAACTAGTGAAGCTTTACCCACAAAAAACAGTGCGTGGAGAAAACCACCACAAAACCAGGGTACCCTCAACAGGAGTGACTACCCACAAACGCACCAAAAAAAAACTGCGGAATATAATGCAACAGCGCATTAACTTTACAAACCTGAGAGACCGACACTTGGTGTCGGAGGGCCCAAGACATACCGATTTCCCTTGTGGAGTGGGGGGCACCTGCCCCCTCAAGGCGTAGGCTTGTACTACAATCTGTCTGATCCACCTGGAAATGGTGGCTGACAAGACCACCATGCCTTTCTTTGGACCAGCCACAGAAACAAACAGTGAGTCTGACTTCCGAAAAGGAGCCGTGGCAGACAAATACACCTTCAGAGCCCGAACCACGTCTAGAGCATGTGTAGGACAAAGAGATGGTAATACAATGTCCTCATTGATATGAAAAGCCAAGACCACTTTCGGTAGAAAAGATGGTTGCGGATGCAACACCACCTTATCCTTGTGGATAACCAGATAGGGCGACTTGCAGGACAAGGCCGCCAGTTCCGAAACCCTCCTGGCCGATGTGATGGTCACTAGAAGGACCACTTTCTGGGAAAGAGTCACCAGGGGAATCTCCCTGATATTTTCAAATGGCGGTTTTTTGAAGCGCCAACAACACCAGGTTCAAATCCCATGGGGGGGTAACAGTGGACGCACCGGAGGGACTACCTGTCGTACCCCCTGAACGAAGGTACTCACTAAGGAGTGCGATGCCAGGGGTCATTGAAAAAAGATAGCTAAGGCTGAAATTTGCCCTTTGATAGTGCTTAATGCCAATTTCTGGTCTACTCCTTGCTGGAAAAACAGCAGGATCCTGGATATGGAAGAGAAGCGTGGATGCCATCCTTTCTCCTCACATGGATATGTAGGCCTTCCAGGTACAATGGTATATCTTCCAAGAAGAAGATTTGTGCTCTCAACATAGTTGGGATCACCGAGTCCGACAGACCCCGGTTCCTCAACACCTGGCTCTCAATAGCCATGCCGTTAAAGCCAGCGATGGTAAAGCAGGATGGAGAATCGGACCTTGAGACAGAAGGTCCTCTCGCAATGGCAGTCGCCAGGGAGCCTCTGCCACCAGATGCACCAGGTGTGCATACCAAGGATGCTGAGGCCAATCTGGGACAACCAGTATTACTGGAGTCCCCTCGGCTTCCACTCTGCCAAGCAGACGTGGTAACAGTTTCAGTGGAGGAAAAGGCGTAGATCAGTGGGTACTGACCCCATGGAGCCACCAGTGCGTCTGACGTGTCTACCCAAGGATCTCTTGTCCTGGACACGAATCTTGGCACCTTCCGATTGACATGGGAGGCCAGCAGATCCACATCTGGTGTGTCCCACCTCAGGCACAGCCACCTGAATGCCTCCAGATGCAATGCCCATTCTCCTGGGTCCAGCATCTGTCGACTCAAATAGTCCACCTGCCAGTTCTCCACTACATGTTGCTCTGCCCACCAAAGTATGTGAATGACCTCCCGTGCAGTGGCTGAGCTCCTTTTTCCCCCTTGGTGATCAACGTATGCCACGGCCGTAGCGTTGTCGGACTGGATCCTGATCAGGCGCCCTTGCAGTCTCATTGACCATGTGGAGAGGCACAGCCTGATCGCCCCCAATTCGGGCAGATTGAACGGCAACTTGGATTCTACCATCGACTAGAGGCCCTGAGCCGACTGAACCCCCATCACTCCACCCCAGCCGGATAGACTGGCATCCATTGTGATTGCCGTCCTTTTCAGAGGAAGGAATGATTTTCCGGACTGAATCACTGGGGACCTCAACCACCAGATCAGAGAGTCTATGACTGGCTCACCTGGATCTGTCGATCCAGGGACAACTGAGATTTGTCCTTCTGCAAGACTCTGGTGTGGAACTGGGCATAAGGTACTGCCTCGAAGGAGGCCACCATGAGTCCCAGTACTCACTTGCGGTTCATCAGCAGTTTTACCGCGGCTCTGAGTCTGCAGCTTGTCTGAAGGGAGACACACTCTCGCTTCCCTGGAGTCCAGCAGCAAGCCTAGGTACTCCAGACGCTCGGTCGGCACAAGTACCGACTTCTTTAGGTTCAACAGCCACCCAAATTCTTGCAGGGTCTGCATGGTGCTCGCCACATCCTCCTCTAATTCGGAGGCGGAAGATGCCCTCAGGAGGAGATAGTCCACGACCGGAGGAGCCAACCATTTTTTGAGAAGGCTTTCCTCAAAGGGGTAATGCACCGCCATGGATTTGGGGACCGAAAAGGTCCTTTGCGGGTGACCCCATTCCTTATAAATGAACTTGTCAAAATAATTCAGATACGGGAACACCTTAGGTGAATGTGCTGGCTTGCGGGACCCAAAAGGGACCACTACATCAGCGGAGGGATCTGCTTGCTCCTGAATCTTCAGGGTATCACGCACAGCTGTGATAAGTGCTCCAACAGGCGCTTTGTTGCGCACGGAACCGGACAGGGACTCATCCTCACTGTCCGAACGGTCCTGGTCAGCGTTATCTGACAAGACAGAGCAGGGGTCACCAGCCTCAGCAGGACCCGAGTCTGCGTCAGAGCTCTCCCCAGAGGAAGGGGGGCAGGGGCCGCTTTTTTGCACCCTTCTTCCCACGTGCCGCCTCCATCTTGGCAATGAATGAATTGAGGACTGCCGTCAGGGTGTCCATAGGCACTGCACAGTCCGCAGGCGACCCAGTTGCAATTGCCTGGATTTTGGGGTAAGAAACACCAGTTTTTGAAGCCATGTTGACCCTACCCTGTCTGCCACCCGAAGGGGACTTAGGACAGTGACAATCCCACCCTCCTTACTGCCGCTGGCTGGGGGGCTCTTTCCCTCTGGACTCACCAACCTGAGGAGTTCTGCGCTATCCAGCAGGTAGTGCCTGTAGTCCCTGTTGGCTCCCAGGTGCAGAAGAAACAGTGCTGTGTCGGTGGAAGCAGCTGCAAAAGGCACTAAAACTGCTCTGAAGCATGCTCAGCCTTCAAGAAAATGGCTGCCCAGCATCCAGCACAAGGACATAAAACACAGGGAAAATGGCTGTGAGGGCACAGGAGCACACGCTGCCGCTAGAGAATACTCCAAAAGACGTGCTCAGGCTACAAGACAATGGCTGCTGGTGTTCTGAATAGGAAATCACCAGGAAAATGGCAGCTGAAGCCCAGGAGAGCATGCTGCCTTGCCCACACCTAAAATGGCTGCCGAAAGCATCTCCATGAGGTACAGGGAGAAATCAATGGTGGTGAGCACAGCGCAGGACATCAGCATGGCCTCACAGACACCTTCCAGGGGCATGAAGAACAGGACCCAGCTAGCCAGAGCAACCCCCCAGATGAGAGCCCCTCTGGAGAGCCCCTGCATAGCACACACACGGCTCAGCAGCCACATGCAGCATCCCCCACAGGGAGGGGGGAGGAAAGATAGGGACAGGGAGAGAAGAGAGGGAGGTGAGGGACCCCCGAATCAACCTCCCAGGGAATCCCCAGCTGCTCAGACCCACCGAGGCAGGGAGAGCTGTACTTACCAGTCCTGAAGAGCTGGGAGACATTCCATCACAGACCCACTCACTGATTAGTACAGGGTGGCTGCTTGCCCAGCATACTGTGACGCAGACATCAGTAGCCCAGTCATAAGTATGCCCTGGCGCATAAAAGCTCACGACCACCTCTGGAGCTGAGGTTTCGTCTTGGCCTGCCTAGTGCGTAGCTGCGGTCTGCACACGCTCGATGGCCAGACTGGAAAGACTATAAGGATAAGAGTATCCAGCCTGTCACCCAGCCGGCTGTTGATAGTAGAGCACAGGATAAATCATCTTGCGCAAAAAGTCACGCTTCTGCAGAAAAAGGCATGGACTGATGGGCCCGCAGGGTTCCTAGGTCCTTCTCCTTCACTAGGCAAAATAAAACTGATTGCTGGAGGGTTGTTGCCCAAGGGACCGCCCCCTGGGCGGAACTAAGAGTTCTGAGTGTTGTATTACAACGAATGCCTAGTATCTCCTAGTAATAGGGCATAACAACCAATGGCTAAGAGAGGAACTGTTGGTTGGTGAATAAAAGAGAACTTTTTTTGCATTAATACATGTGCCCTGGGGAAGGACCCGGGTCCCCCAACCCTTTTTAGGATAAAAACTTGCATATTAGCCTTTAAAATTCGCACTTTTGATTTCTCACGTTCGAGTCCCATAGACTTTAACGGGGCTCGAAAGTTTGTGCGAACCACCGGTCCATTTGAAAGTTCTGGTGCAAACCGAACCGGGGGGTGTTCAGCTCAGCCCTGGATGCAAACTGTTTCATTCATCCCTGTACAAGGTAAATGCTTTAATGTGCATACAGCCACTGAGTATGTCAGCTTGTCATTAACTTATTGGCTGCAGTGCCTGGCTATAAGGAAACATCTGTGACTTCCAGACACACAAATGACACTTTTGCATGCTGCACAACTGTCTGAGGCCTTGTTTTTGAAGTATGTTAAAGTGGATGTAAACCCATTCTCATCCTTTCTAAACTACTGCCATAGTAGTTATCTATAAGGATATACATGTCTCCTGCATGTATCCTTACCTGTCAAATGTCTCCCCTCTGTCTGTTATGAGACCCGAAAAACTCCAGATTCTGTGGGTGGGTCTATTGTCTGGAGCTCAGTGGGTGGAGTCGTGATGCCAATAGACTCCCCACCCACCTCTACATTACCCTTGGCCAGGCATCGATATCTTACACTGAACTTCTGCTGGTCTTGTGGAGTATGCTCCATGATCACTAACATCCAGTCAAAACTTGAAAAGTCACCACATAACTTCAGCATGCCCAATCATGCTGAGGTGTGGAGCAGCCAATTCTGGGAGAGCTGGAGAAGAAAGTAGGAGGGGATCTGAAGTACATAGACTGTACACAGAATGCCTCTCTCACATTCGTGCATGAGATATGGGGTTGGGACTTTAAATGAAGCACAAGGTGTGTGCCTCCATCCCTGGTTCAGGTATGCGAAAAAGGAAGGTGGGACTTTAAATGAGGCTATTGATTTGTGGGGATCAGATAATTTAAAAAGTATTTCTTTTTCA
This sequence comes from Lithobates pipiens, assembly GCF_037356315.1. NCBI lineage: Eukaryota > Metazoa > Chordata > Amphibia > Anura > Ranidae > Lithobates > Lithobates pipiens. Next base: position 277,849,048 of record NW_027507748.1, on the reverse strand, counting down.
TACATCATGGGACACAGAGTCAGGCTAATATTCATTACCTGCTGGGTTATACTCCATCATTAGGTGAATGGACACTGGTAGACCAAAGGTCTTCAGACAGGAAGTGATTCCCCTATATAACCCCTCCCATACCAGAAGTACTTTAGTTTTTTACCAGTGTCTGCAAGGTAGATGGCACGGTTTGTTTGAGCTCTCCAGGTCTCTAGTCCCACAAATGGTTCCAAAAATGAATCAAGGGATTGACCGATCGGATCCATTTCACACAGGCTTTTATGCTTAGATAAATGGTACTCGAGCCTCGCAAAAAATACTCAAGATCCTGCAAGGTTTTGCCTGTAACGTGGCCTCCAGGCGCTGGACCCTGCGGAGTGTAAATCCTGGACACTACAGCGCTAAAGCATTTCCTGCAGGGTGCTGTACACAGTACAGGTCCAAGGGAGTGGACCCTAAAACAGGAAAGGGTACCCAGTCCATGAAGGTCCAAGTGACAGTGTCAGAGGTTACCTGGCTGGACGAATGGTTGGCCGCTCTGGAGCGTGCCCCTGTGGGCACTTGTGTGCTGGCTGGCCCTGGTGTGCACACTGGTGTGCGGACGCACGCCCGTGTCCCCGTGGGCACGGGGGTTCACGTGCTTCTATGGGTGTCGATGCGCGTACTGGTGTCCGGGCGCACGTGGGTGTGCGCTGGTGCACACACGTCCGTGCTGTTTGGCGTCGACCAGCCTATTTAGTTTGGCTGAACCCATTGCCCAGTGCTGCCTGATCAACAGCTTCCGTGACCTTGCTCCTGTACCTGTATCTCTGCGCTGATTACCTGATGACCTGGCTTGCCCTTCGGACCTCCTGGATTTCTGCCTGCACCTGACCTTGGCTTGTTTGACCTCTCTCTTGCCTACTCCACTGTACTTCGTTGCCCGCACGTTACCGAACCCGGCCTGAGCCCGGACTTGCCTACCCCGCTCCTGCTCAGCACCTGTTGCCTGTGTTCCTGTCTACCATCTTGCAGTCTGAAGATTCTCCACTTCCAGCATCAGGATCTACATTATCAGGCTCTCATACTCCTCCGTACTCCTGTGCTTCCTGTCCTCTCTATCAGGGGCTGCGAGTCGGATACGTAAGGGAGACCACCCTCTGCCCAAGCAGACTCGCCGGTCAGGTATGTAGCAGTCTGATAGATAGTTGCTATCTTCACCCTTCATGATGGGTTCCTAAGGGCCCAAAGTGACCCTGCGCCTGGATGGGTAATTGAAACCCCTTTATTTTATTATTGTGGGGTGTCCCAGTGATTATAACAATCAGTCAAGCTAGCTAAAGTGTACTTTTTTTTTTTGCTTGTGTCTGGCTGTCTTTTATCTGCATGATGGAGCATGATGGTGCGCCATTTCACCTTGGTTTGCCATGGCGCACGTGTGTTTGCAGGAGCGCCACTGGGCTCAGCAGTTTGTTTGCTTAGAGGCCATGGCTCACGCAGCTTCACTGCACATGTGCCATAGCCTTTATCTGGGCACACAAAGATTCACATTGTATGCGAATACAGTCACGCCTGTTCACCAGGACCGCACACGTGCCTGCGAACACACGCATAGAACATTATGGCGCACAGGCCATGCATGTGGTGCTTCCAGAAGGCAGCTGTGGGACACAAAGCAGGCTCTGAACAGACACTTGCAGTGGTTTTTTTCCTTACCCGGGTCACGTGAGTCACCAGGTGTTGCTTGGTAGGCTAAAGGTGCTTAGCAGGATTGTTGCATAGGGGCTTGGTGAGCCCTATTAAATGGTCTCCCTTCTGAGGTGTTTTAACTACACCCAAGTACTCTTTGTTTGCAGACATTGAATGTCTTCCAAAAAGAGGAGTGGGACTAACACCATAGAGAAGGGCACACCTATGTCATCAGTAGTTCCTGATGAACCTAGTCCTATCCCTAGTGTTGTATCCCCTGAAAGACCAGAGGCTGCCAGGCAATCTGAGCCGCTGTGCCTATCTGGTATTGTGCCTACAGTAAACGCTGCTGCTTCACCTTTTATCACTAAGGATGAACTGTCCTCAGCCCTAGCCGAGTTAGAGCACAGAATTGATAGCATGATTGCCTACATCCCGCAGGATGGGCAGGATGGCAGGAAGCATGACAGATGCCTCTCCCTGGAGTCTCCTAGTCGGGAGCCGGAATGGGTTGAGGATGGTGGAGTGCCCGGCAGATGAGTCTGCTTCCGAGCAAACTGGACAAGATGTCCAGTAGATGTCTGCCTCTCAGTTACAGAGGCTTTTGATCCTGACTCTGGCCACAATAGCTCATTCTGCCTTTAAGTTACCTCTTGCAGAGGTGACTGAGCCCCCCTGGTCCTCCTTGGGACCTCTCAGACTTTTCCGCTACACCCCCTGTTGGAACAGGCAGTGTATACTGACTGGGAACATCCTGACAGGACTTTTTTGCCTCCTAAAAGATTTTCCCTTTTATATCCCATGGATGAAAAGTTTGTTAAAAAAAAAATGGAGCATGCCAGCCATAGATGCAGCAGTCTCTTCCTTAAACAAGAACTTAAAGTGGTTGTAAACCCTTACAAACCACTTTGACCTACAGGTAAGCCTAGATTAAGGCTTACCTGTAGGTCCAATAAATATCTCCCAAACCTATACGGTTTAGGAGATATTTGCCCGAAGACGGACACCTCTGTCTACAGCGCATGCGCCGTAGACAGCGGTGCGCAGGCGCACTGAGCATAGCATCGTCGATGACGAGGATGCCGTGCAATGCCGCGCGTCTCGGCTCCCGTGCGCATTCGCGGGAGTGACGTAATAGCGGCTTCGCCGAATGACAGCGGCGGAGCTGCGAGACCCCACCAAGAAGATGGATGTGCCGGACTACAGGGGACTGCGGTGACATCGCTGGCTCCTGTGTCAGGTAAGTGACACATAATGGACTACTATGCGATGCATAGTAGTCCATTATGCTTTGCAGGGAATGAAAGAGGAAGTAAACTCATCAGAGTTTACTTCCTCTTTAACTTGTAGTAGATAATGCACAGGGCTTGAAAGACCCTGTTGACAAGAATGGAATTATTATTAAAAGCTTCCTTGTCTTTGGCCAGTTCAGCCATTCAGCCAGCTGTTGCAGCATTTGGTATTTGCCAGTCCGTAAAGGATCAGGTCAAATGGCCTGACAGATATTCCTCGAGTGCTGTGTTTTGCTGTTGATGGTTTAAAGGATTCAATACAGCGGGTTTCTCATCTGGCTCTCTTATCTGTACATATGCGCAGACTTTTATGGCTCAAGAACTGGTCAGCCAAGCTTCCTTGTAAAAAAAGTTATTGGCTGGTTTCCCATTTCATGGGGAACGTTTATTCGGTGATCACTTGGACAAAAATATCAAAAAAAGATTTTCCGGAAGGGAAGAATTCTCTACCTGTGAAGAAAAGCACCAAAAACTTCCCTTGTTTAAAAACCCAGGGACTGCTTCCTCAAATGTTTCAGGGTCAGGGCTATCCCACCACCAACAGGGCACTAGGGCCAGGGCCAGAAAAGGCCCAAATTCTTCTAAACCCAGCACCAAGCCATCCTTTTGAGGGGATGCCCTCACTCCATCGGGTGGGGGGGGGGCTGCTGAACTTTGTGGACATCTGGAAAACAATAATTCAGGACGACTGGGTCAACTCCGTTATATCTCGCAGTTACAAGCGGGAGTTATGGGGGGGGTCCTTTCAGAGGTTTCCAAGATCCAGCGTTCTCTCGGATCCTGCAAAAAGAAACTTGTTGTTTCAGGCACTACATCATCTAGTGCATCAAGGAGTGATTTGTAGAGGTTCCTGTATTCGAAAGGGCACAGGGTTTTACTCAAACCTGTTTATGGTTCAGAAACCAAATGGGGACACAAGGCCCATTTTGGACCTAAGGTCCCTGAACAAATATCTATTGATACAGTCCTTTCAGATGGAGTCTGTCCACTCAGTAGTAACCTCACTCCAGATGGGAGACTTTTTAGCCTCCATTGATATAAAAGAAGCGTACTTACATGTACCCATCTTTCAGCCTCCTCAGAGGTTCCTATGTTTTGCAGTAGAAGAACATCATTTTCAGTTTGTGGCTCTACCCTTTGGGCTTGCCACAGCTCCCCAGGTGTTCACAAAGGTCCTAGCAACAGTACTGGGTCTTTTTAAGGGCCCAAGGGATATTGTGCTCGGGTATCTGGATGACTTCCTGCTCAGAGATCACTCAGTACAAGCTTTAGAATAGAGCAGAATATACACAGTGAGGTATTTGAAAAGCTTAGGCTGGATCATAAATTCCGAAAAGTCAGCCTTGAGACCAGCTCAAAGTCTAAAATATTTAGGTCTGATTCTAAACACGGTCCAAGCAAGAGTTCTCTTGCCACCAGTAAGGATCTGTGCCCTGCAGGATCCGGTGGGTCAGTTAAGGGGCACCAGACAACCCTACATTTGGCTCTGTTTGAGTCTTCTAGGGAGGATGGTATCCTCCTTCGAGGCAATTCCCTATGCCCAGTTTCATTCCAGGCCTTTACAACAGGACATCTTGTCGGCTTGGAACAGAGGAAGAAAAGCTCTGGATTATCCAATGTGCTTATCTCCTCAGGCATGCTTAAAGCGGTAGTACACCCGCTGAAATTTATTTAGATTTTTTCCAGGACTGCAAGGGAAAAGGCATAATGAGCTAGTATGCACCGCTAGAACGAGGCCCCGATATCTCCGATATTCTACGCAGAGGGAGCTGACATGTTCCCTCTGCATTTCTTCCGGGTATCGTCACTCCCGCGCTGTGAGTGGGAGATTTCCGAAAATCCCCTGTGCGCATTCGCCGCTGCAGTCAGCGGCTTATTGTGAGAGGAATATCTCCTAAACCATACAGGTTTAGGATATTTTTTTTTTTTACCTATTAGGTGTAAAAAAAAAAAAAACACACACACACACACACACACACACACACACTTTAAGCCTAAACTGGTGGTTGGAGGATCAGAACCTGATAAAGGGAAAATCCTTTCTCCCGGTAACTTGGAGAGTACTGACTACAGATGCCAGTCTCTCAGGCTGGGTAGCGACCCTAGACGGGCTCGCAGCTCAGGGGAAATGGTCAGGGACAGAGCAAACCCTGTCCATCAACATCCTAGAATTATGGGTAGTACGTCTGGCCCTGCGGTCCTGGATGGTGGAGCTTCAGGATTGCCCCATCAGGGTTCAGTCCGACAATGCCACGGCAGCGGCCTAAATAAACCACCAAGGCAGTACCAGGAGTCGTTCAGCTCTGAAGGAGGTGAACTACATACTAGCCTGGGCAGAGGGACATATACCAATTATAATCGGCAGTCCATATCCCTGCAGTAGAGAACTGGAAGGCAGATTATCTCAGCCGCCAGCAGATCTGCCTGGGGAAATGGTCCCTACACCCAGAGGTGTTCCAGGAAATTTGCCAATGTTGGGGATGGCCAGAGATCGACCTACTGGCATCCAGGTTCAACAACAAGCAACAGCAGTTTGTGTCTTGAACAAGAGATCTTCTGGCAATTGGAGCAGATGCTCTGATAGTTCCATGGAGCCAGTACTCCCTGGTTTATGCTTTCCCTCCAATCCCTCTCCCTCCACATTTGTTGCACAGGATTCAGAGAGAGGGGGTTCCAGTCATTCCGGTGGCCCCAGCCCTCGTTCCTGGAGGTTGTGAGACTGACGATAGATGGACCATGGACGCTTCCATGTCGCCCCGATCTACTGTTTATGGTCTCTAAATTTGACGGCATGGCTATTGAAGCCAGGGTGTTAAATGACCTTGGCTTCTCTGGACCAGTGGTATGTACTCTAGTGAATGCTAGAAAAGCTGTCACTAGGAAGATTTATCATAAGGTCTGGAAGACTTGTATTGCTTGGTGTGAAGACAGAAAATTACATCCTCGGAAATATGTGATTGGGTGAATTCTCTTTTCTACAGTCGGCTGTGGAAATCAAATTGGCTTTGAGTACAATCAAAGGTCAGGTTTTGGCCCTATCAGTATTCTTTCAAAGGCCTTTAGACTCCCATTCACTGATCTGAACCTTTATTCAAGGGGCAACTCGCTTGCTCCTGCCCCATTATGCGACCTATGGGTCCTTGGGACTTGAACTTGGTGCTGTCTGTGTTACAGAAACAACCATTTGAAACTGAATTGAAAGATTAGGACTTTGGAGTGGACTTATAGGTACCAGAAAGGAATACAAAATATTTTAAAAAATAGTTACTTTATTTAACATACAATAAATGCAAAAAGACAGTATTTCATTAAAAACAAATCTTGTTTGGCTCTCGAAGAGAGATAGCACATAGATTTGTGTATATATTCCCTGCTGATGCTTGAAAAAGGCTAGTGGAAGTTTCGCTTTCACTTCCTCAGTACCTAATTGCCTGACAATGTTAGGTACCTGGTAGTAGAGCCCGACTTGTAGGAGGAGACCTCTGTTACAGTACTGGTTCAGGAGTCACTGGAATGGGAACAGTGGCCTTGGAGCACAGTGGGTAGGAGTGTCTGTGGCAGTGGAAGCAGCTGGCACTTGCAGCAGAGTGGAGATCCTCCAGGGATGGCTGGACTGCAGATGACAGCAGACAGAAACAGGTCAGCGATCTGAAGAGCTGATAGATGCAGCAGCAGCGACAACTGGAGCAGATAAGAAGAGCCGGGAGTACAGCAACATACAGAGTGGAGCAGTAGGCAACAGCAGGGTCAGAGAGTCCAGGAGATCAGGCAGGTAAACACAGCAGAGTTGGTAAAACAGGCAGAGGTCGGCACCCGATCACAGGCAGAGTCAGGCAGGCCGGGGTTAGATTGGAGAGAGCAGAAGGGTCAGACAGTGCCGGGTCAGTATAGGTAGATCAGCAATCAGATACAGGTAAACAGGGCACAGAGCTGAAGACGAAACAGCGCTGCACTATTGCAGCTGTAAGGCTTTTAAAAGTTCTGTGGCACCAATCAGCATTAACGCACGCACACGCCGCGCACTCGCCTAAGGGGCACGCTGGAGCATACTAATAAGCAGACGCTGTTGCTCAATTCTGGAAGGGGTGCATGCGCGCACACATGTGCCCCTGTTTGTTGCTGAAAAGTCCCTGACAGACAACAAGCAGAGGGATTCTGTGTGAGAAAGGGGAAACAATCGCAGAGAATCTGCACATATAAATAACCCAAGGGTGAGATTTCCGCATAGCAGAGATAAAGACATGATGCAAGAGATAACCACTCATATAGAACAGCAATTCTCATATGTGTGGCATGCCCGCACCATCCCAGAGGAAGCTGGAGGTGATACAAAGATCCAGATGGTAAGTAAGGATCTATATCATATAGAAAATAAATGCTGTCAGTGAACAGCAAACTAAGGTAATATATTAAACAGGAAAGACAGCGTTGGTTTTAGCAAGTACTCACTCAGCTATGCAATTATCCCGCTAGCAGGTGGATACCTAGATGTTAAAGGGCTCAGAATAATATAGTAGATACTGAGGAATAAAATAGAGAAAAAAGAAAGAAAAAAAGAAGAAAAACCTGTCATCAAAGCGTGACCAGTTTTTAGTAAGAATAATATATGCCACCATCAAATAATAAAAGAAAAAATACTTCTGGAGGGCAATATAGTATCACCAAACATCTATGCAGGATGTCTCAAGGGGACATAGTAAGTGACAATCTAAAAAAGACATAACAGATGACACCCTGGTAACTTCTATAGATAGAAGATAATAGTAAATATACTAATGTGTTGGTAGCCTTACTAGAAAATGCCTAGAAAACAGGCTTACCAAAGACTAGTGATCATTAGAATGAGCTGGCAAAGTATACTTATTACAAACAAAGCCCATAGTTTTAAACAGCCAATTTAAAAGAACAGAAAGTTCAAGTCAGTTCAATAAGGCAGCCATGAATAAGAAAAAATCCCAGAGAAAGCAGAAAGCCAATCTATCAACAGACCTGCTATGATGAGTCCGAAAGGCATACCATCGCTATAGCAGGCATCTATGAAGGAGCTTTAAATAGTGTCTGCAAACGGTGCTAAACAACTAGATAGCAATCATTGCCATCAGCTGCATCGGCGCTCCCATTGCAGCAAAGGGTTAGGGGTGACAGTCTTTCTCCACCTAGTAATAAAGCCTGAAGAGTCCGATGGAAAATTCCACCAGCTTTTGCACATGCGCAGTGCGACTCTCACGCATGCGCAGCGCATCTGCAAGATATAAACACAAGTCAATAGATGTGCACATGCGTGAAAACGCCAAAGTGGCACTTATGCCACGTACACATGATCGGACTATCTGGCGGACTTAGTACGGTGGACCTAGTCCGGCGGAACACCCGCCGGACTTTGCAGCTGCGGTCCGCCGGACTTTCCGAATGACGGACCTGCCCACACATGACTGGACTTTTCCAGCGGACAACCCAGCAGCCTATGGCAGGAGTCCGCAGGACTTTTGAAATGAAGGGACTTGCCCGCACACAGAGGAAAGTTCATTCATTTTGAATGCAGCTCCAGGTAGACGGGACTAGCGAAGGAGGTCAATGTCGCTGCCTCCATGGGCCAGATTGACACGTCGCTGGCCCCTTCACCTGGTATGGACTTAAAGGGGAAGCCCTACGCCGAAAGAACTGCGTGAGGGTCCCCCCCAAAGTTCATATCAGACCCTTATCCGAGCATGCAGCCCGGTCAGTCAGGAAAGGGGGTGGGGACGAGCGAGCACCCCCGCCCTCCTGAGCCATACCAGGCCGTGTGCCCTCAACATGGGGGGTGCTTTGGGGAAGAGGGGGCCGTGCACCCCCCACCCCAAAACACCTTGTCCCCATGTTGATGAGGACAAGGGCCTCTTCCCGACAACCACGGTTGGTTATCGGGGTCTGCGGGTGGGGGGCTTATCGGAATCTGGAGCCCTTTTAATAAGGGGGCCCCCAAATACTGGCCCCCCTCCCTATGTGAATGAGTATGGAGTACATACTCCCCACGTACCCCCCAAGATGGAATAAGACCCCCAGAGCTGTGCAATAAATTATTTTAAAACCTTGTGTTTTATTTACATTTTTTTCACCAGATGAATGGGTTGGGGTACATTGTACCCCATACTCATTCACATAGGGTGAGGGACGGTATCTGGGAGCCCCCTTATTAAAGGGGGCTCCCAGACTCCGATAAGCCCCCCGCCCGCAGACCCCGACAACAAACAGCTAGGGTTGTCGGGAAGAGGCCCTTGTTCTCATCTACATGGGGACAATGTGCTTTGGGGTGGGGGGGGTCCGCACGGCCCCCCCCCCCCCAATGACCCCATTTTGGAAAGAAGACACTTCAAGCTATTTGCTGAGAGACATGTTGAGTATTTTGCAGATATCACTTTTTGTCACAAAGTTTTAAAAATTGAAAAAAGAGAAAAACAAATAAATTTTTTTTTGCTTTCTTCATTTTCAAAAATAAATGAGATCTGCAAAATACTCACCATGCCTCTTAACAAATACTTTGGGGTGTCTACTTTCCAAAATAGGTTCATTGGGGGGGGGGGGAGTGGACATTTCAGGGCCTCCGTAACTGTGATAGGTAGTGAGGAGTAAAAACACAATTTTACGCCTTTAGAAATCCTGAAGGCGGTGGTTGGATATTGAGGTCCTGTACGTGGCTGGGCTCCCAAAAAGTCTCACACATGTGGTATCCCCAATCCCCATACTCAGGAGAAGCAGCAGAATTAATTTTGAGGTGTAATTTCACATATGCCCATGGCATGTTTGAGCAATAGATCATTTAGTGACAACTTTGTGCAAAAAAAAAAAAAAACCTCAACATGCCTCTCATCAAATAGCTTGGGGTGTCTACTTTCCAAAAGGGTGTCATTTGGGGTGTTTTGTGCTATCTTGCCATTTTATGGCCTTCAAAACTGTTATAGGTAGTGAGGAGTAAAATCAAAAATGTACACCCTTCGCAATCCTGAAGGTTTGGTTTTCAGGGTCCTGTACGTGGATAGGCTCCCAAAAAGTCTCACACATGAGGTATCTCCTTACTCAGGAGAAGCATTAGAATGCATTTTGGGATGTAATTCGACACATAACCATGCCATGTTTGAACAATAATCATTTAGTGGCAACTTTGTGCAAAAAAATAAAAAATAAAAAGTGAAATTTTCCCGAAATTTGTGACAAAATATAAATTATTCCATGGACTCAACATGCATCATCAAATAGCTTGGGGTGTCTACTTTAAAAAAAAAGGGTCATTTGGGGGGATTTTGAACTATCCTGGCTTTTTATGCACAACATTTAGACGCTTATGTCACACATCACCCACTCTTCTTACCACTTGAAGACAAAGCCCTTTCTGACACTTTTTGTTTACATGAAAAAATATTTTGTTTTGCAAGAAAATTACTTTGAACCCCCAAACATTATATATATTTTTTTACAGCAAAGGCCCTACAGATTAAAATGGTGGGTGTTGCAATTTTTTTTCACAGAGTATTTGCGCAGCGATTTTTCAAACACAGTTTTTTGGGTAAATAAAAAACACTTTTTTTGATGCACTAAAACACACTATGTTGCCCACATGTTTGATGAAATTAAAAAGATGATCTTATGCCGAGTACATGGATACCAAACACGTCATCCTCTATGATAACAATAGGTAGTGACAGATACTCTTTTTTGAAAAAAATTGGGTGTATTAGACCCTAGATCTCTCCTCTGACCTCAAAGCATCTGACCACACCAAGATCGATGTCATAAAATGCTTTACCAATTTCCCAATGGCGCTGTTTATATCTGGCAAAACCTAAGTCATGAAATGCTCGTAGCTTCCGGTTTCTTAGGCCATAGAGATGATTGGAGCCATTCTGGTTTCTGATCAGCTCTATGGTCAGTTGGCTGAACCACTGGCTGCATTCTCGGGTTCCCTGTTGGGACAGAAGAGCCCAAGAAAACCATGGAATACAGTGGAAAGGGGGGGGGGGGGGGTGTTCCCTCCCACTGCTTATAAAAGCAGTCTAGAGGCTAATTAGCTGCTAGGATTACTTTTATATGAAATCCAACTGCTGACTGAAAAGAATGATACCAAGATGATCATTCTGGTATAACCACTCAAAGTCCAGCAACATACCAGTATGTTGCTGGTCCCCATTGGGCATACATTGTAATGTTCTTTTTTTCATGCAGCCTTTGAGCTGAACGAGAAAAAGAGATTGATCGTGGGTATGCCCACCATTAGAATACTGCCCTTCACCCACCCACTTCTAATGATGGGCATACATGTACCATTTTGTTTTTAACTGTGGTGGCGAAATCACCTCCTACAGCGCTGGAGTTGCTGATTTATGTATCGTGGGAGCAAATGCTGTTGCTGTCAAGATAGATAAATCAGTGCTGCAGCTGAATGGCCTAAAAAATATATCCCGAAGCATGGGGGCATCCGCCCCAAAAGTTAGGAGCAAATCACTCCTTCATCCCTGCTGCCGCCATGCTTCGGCATATATGCTCTCTTTTTTTAACTGTGGTGGTGAAACAGCGTGGAGTCACGGGTTTATGTATTGTCGGAGCAAACGCTGTTGCTGTCAAGATAAATAAACCCATGCAGCAGCTGAATGGCGTCCCTGCTAAGCAAATGATGGTTAACAATAAAACAAAGTAATATTACAGTATAACAGTAATACCGTGTACACACGATCAGAATTTTGGTTGGAAAAAGCTCTGATGGTTTTCCCGACAGAATTCCGACGGGATTTCGCTCAAGCTGTCTTGCATACACCAAATTCCAACTGTCAAGAAACGTGGTGACGAACAACACGTATGACGGGATTAAAAAATAAGTTTTTAATAGCCAGTAGCCAATAGCTTCCATCTCATAGTTGAATGTGGGCATGCGTGAGTTTTTGCGTGTCAGAATTGCATACTCACGAACGCATTTTTGGATAGGAACTTTTTCCAACCGAAAAATTCAGAACATGCTCTCAATCTTTTGTTGGCCGAAATCCAGCCAGCAAAAGTCTGATGGAGCATACACACAATCGCATTTTCCGACCAAAAGATTATCAGAGACTGCAGACGTACTGCATGAGATTATCAGAGACTGCGGACACACTACATGAGATTATCAGAGACTGCGGACACACTGCATGAGATTATCAGAGACTGCGGACATACTGCATGAGATTGTCAGAGACTGCGGACATACTTCATGAGATTGTCAGAGACTGCGGACATACTGCATGAGATTACCCATGAATTGGGGCCCCAATGACAGCATTACAGACTGCAAAGAGGACACAGGAGGCTGTATTCACGTGCTAGCTAGCAGATAGCGGGCTGGGCTGGGAGCTCCACTCAGAACAGAGCGGCTGTAGTTAGAGCAGTGATCGGAGTGGGTGTGTCAGTGGAGCTTCTGGTCCTGTCCCCGGACTTCACTGATGCACCAAACTCTGATCACTGCTCTAACTAAAGCCATTCTTTTCTGAGCATACAGGCTACATGGGGCGGAGTCACCGCATCAGTGGAGCTCCAGGCCCCACCCCCTCACTGCTGGCTAGATCGGGAATACAGCCTCCTGTGTCCTCTGTGCACTCTGCAAAGCCGTCATTGGGGCCCCAATTCATGAGTAGCACGGGCCCCCTACAAAGATTGGGCCTAGGGCAAGTGCCCCGTTTGCCCTGCGCTAAAGACAGCCCTGGATTTGCGGGCAGTGCATGCAGCGCTGCCCCTACACCACTGCTGCCCTGAAGCCTGGCCTCTGTGGCCTTGTGGGAAATCAGGCCCTGCTAATGACACTAGTACAGAGATAAAAAAAAATATCTGATTGCTTTACTGGGTGACACAGTGACAGGTGATGAAGGGGTTAATTGGGGGGTGATCAGGGCTGAAATTATGTGCCTACGTGACCTGGTGTCAGTGTAGTGTTGGTGCAACTCACTTGTATGTCTTCTCTCCTCTCGGTCTGGAGCGAAAAGACTGCCACGAGGAGAGATGACATCACTTCCCCTGTCGGTGTTTACAGCTACAGGACAGGGGAAGGATATCATTCATCAGGAGCGATCACCAGGTCCAGGCCAAATATCATTGGCCTGAGCCTTGGGATTGTTTAGCTCCTGATCGAATCCAAATGTCGGAGATGGCGGGGGGCATGCGTGTGCCCCCCGAGCTGGCCGTGTGCATCACGTATAGTAATGTGATCTTGCGCAGCCGGACCAACCTGCCACAGTAAAACTGCGGCGGCTGGTCCGGAAACGGTTAATGATGGAGTATAACCCAGCAGGTAATGAATATTAGCTTGACTCTGTGTCCCATGATGTACCCAAAGAAAATAATTTTACAGGTAAGTATGATGTAAAAATCCTATTATTTAATATATATTGAGTCTGACAATACATAACAATGATGCACATAGTAAAAAAGGTTTAATATGTATACACACACATACTTGGTATTGACCTCATGTATAGGGTTTGAGCCAAACACCCCCTGGTTCGGTCCGCACCAGAACCTGCGAACGGACCGAAAGTTCGCTCAGACTTTAGAACCCTGTTAATGTCTATGGGACTCGAACGTTCAAAATCATAATTGCTAATTTTAAAGTCTAAAGTCTAATATGCAAGTTATTATGCAAGTTATTATCCTAAAAAGTGTTTGGGGTCCTGTCCCAGGGGACATGTATCAATGCTAAAAAACAGGTTTAAAAACTGACCTTTTTTCAGAAGCAGTGATTTTAATGATGCTTAAAGTGGAAAAAAAAAGAAATATTTCTTTAAATATCGTATGTGGGGGGTGTCTATAGTATGCCTGTAAAGTGGCACGTGTTTCCCATGCTTAGAACAGTCCCTGCACAAAATGCCATTTTTAAAGGAATAAAAGTCATTTAAAACTGCTTGCTTGTCTGGTTCCGGCAATACGGATGAAAATCAGTGAGACAAACCGCATGGGTAGCCCCCCTGCCCATTACCAGCCCATTACCAGGCCCTTTGGGTCTTGTATGGATATTAAGGGGAACCTCGCACCCAAATTAAAAAAGGAAAGGCATGGGGCCCCCAGGCCCTATATACTCTAAACAGCAGTATACAGGCGGTGTAAACAAGACAGGGACTGTAGGTTTGTTGTTAAGTAGAATCTGTTTGTAATTTTGAACTGGTACATTTTTAAAGTGTAGCTCCAGCCAAAAAATCTATTTTTAAGCTTTTTGGAAAACATAGGGAAGGGTTATCAACCCTGTAACATTTTTTTTTTAATTTGCTGTCTGTCCACCTCTTCAGAAGATTTCACCTCACTTTCTGTGACACCTCCCAATGACAAATGTTTTTTGAAAATTTGGGGTTTAGTGAAACAAGTGTAGCAGCGGCTCCTGAAGAGCACGCGCTATGCATTTTTCAAAGTTAAACTTTGCCTAAACTGCAGTTTGGTTTGGGTTTATTTGTCTAAGTTGGACCTCTGCATCAGTCTGACTGGACTGTGGGATGTTCAGCCTGGCCACAGGGGGCACTGTCTCTTGTGGCAGGCGTGGAATTATGGTTTGGTTAGGTGCTTAAGTTACTCTCTTTCGGAGCCAGGTCAGTGGGAGTGGCCCTCTCGCTGTGCCTTCTGGGAGAGGGTATTTAAGATGCGGACGTCACGTGGTTCGGGGTTCTGATCCAGTATGATGTGCTGACTTCATGGTCCTGGTCCTCCTGACCAGCCCCCAGGAAGGCTATGGCCTGGGATGCGGACCCACCGACTTTAATGCCTCTGGGCTGGCTAGCCCGAGGCAAGGAAACAAAGGAGGATTCTGAGGTGGTTGGGTGCCGTCTCCGGTTCGGGAGAGACCCAGAGTACTTCAAGCATTCCAGGGGAGGACTCTTTAGAAGAACACCGCGCATGGGTTGGTTTCCTAACAAGAGCCTCGAAGGGCTGAAGTAAACGAGAGAATCAGGTCTTGTGGATATCGCCAAGCAGGCTGAAAGATCCAGATATCCTACAAGCGTTTCAAGTTTAGTTTCCCTACATGTTCTACAACAATATCTGTGGCAGAGACATTATTTTGTACATTCTACAACGTCTGTGGCAGAGACTTGTTCCTGAGTAAGCACCTTGTTGGCTGCTAGGCCTTGTGAGAGAGGGACTGTCCAACCTGGGTGACCATCCAGCTGCGAATAGCTATTCTCTGGATGCAGTCAAAGTAAGCAAGTTCTTTAACGTTTTTGACTTTGACACTAAGAGTACCTGAACTTCCTTCCCAACCCTCTGATCCCAAGTTGAAAGACTGTTCAGTAGACTGAGTTTTGCAAATAAAATCCATTCAAGTGGATCTATTGTCAGTCTCAAGTTACTGGGCTATTTACCACGGGACATCCCCTAGACGTGCCACAAGGAGAACAGAAGCTAACTGTAAGCCCAAAAATAACCTGCAGCTCCTTCGTGGGTCAGTGCTACATGTGGGGGCTGGTAGTCCAGGATTTTACCATTACCCTGCAAAGGAACTGTACACATTGTAAAGCAAGGACCGAGGGTTGTGTGTTTTTAAACTGCACCATTGGGGGTTAGTGCTACGCTAGTATATTGTCTGAATGGATCAATATCTTTGATTTGATCAGAACTATATTACCGTTCCCAGTAGTTAAGGGTTCCCAAAAATGCAGTGTAAGCAGGATCATGCCAGATACCTGTTAGCACCTGTGTTTAGCCCCTCCACCCAGCCCAGCCCACCCAAGTGCAGTATAAATTGATTACTGTCACTTGTCAGGCCCAATCCCTATGAACGGTAACAGTTTTTTTGGTAGCGATTGAAGCAGTCGCTGACAATCAGGTGCTCTTTTGCCTGTGAGTGGCACTAGTTGTACCTATAAATTTAGAGGACAAAATGTTCAAACAGAGGTACACTAGTGAAGAGTAGGGATGAGCTTCGTGTTCGAGTCGAACATACGTTCGACTCGAACATCGGCTGTTCGCCCGTTCGGCGAAGTCCGAACATTTTGGTCCGTTCGCGCCAAATTCGTGTGGCGCTCACGGCCCACAATGCACTGCGATGGCGCAGTGCATTGCTGGCTCATGATTGGCCAAGCATGCACTGTGACCCCGCATGCTTGGCCAATCGCAGCGCCAGCAGCGAGGAGAGCCATGATTGGCCACAGGCAGGATGCCTGTGGCCAATCATAGCTCAGGCTGTGTAGTGCACGCCTCACACTATATAAGGCCGCCAGCGCGGCGGCCTTGTGTAGTGTGTTGGCGTCTGAAGCAGTGGGTGTTCTGTGTATCTTCAACACAGTACACACCGATCGTTTTCGGCCGATTTTCGATCTTGCTGTTGTGTAGTGGTTGTTGTCTGCGTGCCCTGACCGCAGTATACACCGCTATATTCACCTCAACTATATAGTTAGTGATCTATCTTTTATAATAGAGCTTGCAGTCAGTAGCGTTAGGAGATAGTGCGTGCTGTCTGCGTGCTCTGTACCCAGTACATACCGCTATATCCACCTACATAGCTCTTCTCTATTTGAGCCCACTTGCCATCTGCAGGAGTTATTGGAAGTTGTGTGTGCCTCCAGCACAGCACAGTATACATCTGTATATACCCCTTTATCTCTGGTGTTCTATAATAAAGACAAAAAATATATTACTAAAACCTAATCAAAAACCATATCAATAACCATGATAAAAAAAGCAATTTTTTGTGACAAAAATGCAAGTAATGAAATTCAAATAATAAAATTATATATGTGAATAATATCTTGTCATCATATAAGTGAAAAAAATGTATACTAAATCAAAACCAATAATGAAATTAGCATAAATAGTATTCGAAAACAACAAAGGATTTATATATATTGAAACAAAAATTGTCCAAAGAATAGTGTTAGTTCTTCCAAGGTGATATTAAGGTGTAAACACCCACAAATTCCTGTGTGAAAAATAATCCAAACAATCCTCCACCAGTGAGAAGAGGGGCCGCTTACCAGAGTTATAGATCCCAGTGTTAATGAGATCAGCAAAGCAACAGCACAGAAGTTCTGGATGAACCGTCACAGGCACCACACTGCTTCTATCTCCAGTACGAAGCCTCCAGTCAGGAAACAAGGGTATCGTGGATCATATTAAAAAATTCAAAAGGCACTCGCATAGCGTAAAACCACTTAGTTCAATGGAATAAAATATAAATTATTACACTCACATGTGTATAGAAGAAAACGATCGTATAAAAAACGAGCCGGCCGGACTCGTGTGCCGCCCGCACTTCCTAGTTGGGCGTAGAACGCGGAGACGTCAGAACGCCTACCTCCCTACGCGCGTTTCGTCACGAACGGACGTGTTCACGGGATGCGGGACGGCGTTCTGACGCACCGCCTATATACCAAATCATAAACAGACAGCCTCGGTCTGAGCTCCATGTTGTCTCTCAGTCCACCATATTAGATGAGGGAAAAAGGACTGGAATGCCCATATTGTCACCTAGTCCACCATTTTACATGAGGGAAAAAAAGATGAAAATTGCCCTACTACTACGTAAAACCAGACCTATACCCATAACCATCGAAGTTATCTGAGAACCATGGACTAAAAACACAAAAACATCATAAAAATTCATTGAATATGAAAATTCAATGAATATACCAAAAAAAAAAAAGGGGGGGGGGGGAAAGGGGGTAGGAAAACCATCCCCAAAAATTAATATTAAAATTTTTTTAATAATATTAATTAAAATAATATTGATATAAAATAATATTAGATGTGAATAGACACGGGCAGAACGATCCAGGTGAGTAGACAAGGGGGCTTATATGGCCAGGATGTATAATGTTTTATATGTCCGAATATTGATACATTATTAATTAAAAAATGTCAGCACCATAGAAAAAATATATGAAGGTACCCCAAATACAGAAACAAAAAATCCTTATCGGAGACACATGGAACTCACACCAAGTTTACAATCCTAGAAAACAACAGGAAGCCTAAGCTATATAAGCTATTCCAACCAATAATATATTGTTCAAGCATTGTCAATAAACGCATTTACGTCTACTTCAATATTAAGGCCATGAGGGATGTAACTTTTTAATTTATGTATCCACATCATTTCAAGCTTTGAAATGCTTCTCACCAAATGGGTTCCCCTCCAATGGGGATTGAACTTGTCAATTCCCAAAAAAATTGTGTTGGTAGGGTCTCTGTTATGTGCCAACAGGTAATGTTTGGAGACCGAATGTTGGGTATACCCCCTACGGATATTCCCAATGTGTTCATTCAGACGCACATGTAAGGCACGTTTGGTCCATAGGAGTCTTACCTGCCCCCCCGGGACGACCCATTATTAGTGGGATTGATTCCATTACTTCCCGGGAGGGCAGGTACATAGATTTCTTTCTACAACCTTTAGTGCGTCGAATGCCATCATTCATCAAGGACACGAGTCATCCCTAGTGAAGAGGCCTACACATTGCTGAGCATGACAGATGAGAGCTAAGGGGAAGCCGCCTCGCTGGCAGATTCAAGCTCAGTATAGGGACAAGTAGAAAACAAGCGGCACCCTGACAGATAGCTCTGACGACGGAGTAGTGGTCCCTGCTAAGGTCAGGCGTACCCAACCCTGTTCTTCTGTTGTTGAGGTGCAAGAACCGCAGGGCTCTCACATGGAGCAGAGAGCCAGTACTAGTGCCACTCATCCTTCTGGTGAACTGGCAAGCACCAGCAGACAAAGACAGGCCTAATGATCGTGAACTCTGTCATCCTCGGGGTCCACAAAATTCGGCCCTTTGTAAACCACTTCAACCAACAATTTGCAGCCTTGTTTATTCCCAAGTTGTCTGTGTTGATAAGTCCCTGATTACATTTTCTGGTCGCTTGTCTTTCAAACAGTATCTCCCCAGCAAGCTTGCCAGAGATGGGGTCAAGTTGTATAATCTCTGTGAAAGGGCAACAGGCTATACATATAGTTTTATGGTTTACGAGGGAAGAGATAGTCACATGGAGCCCGAGAACTGCCCAGACTTCATATCAAGATTGTGTGGGACTTGGTGTTACCCTTATTCGGAAAGGGGTACCACTGGTACGTGGACAATTAATACATGAGTGTGCCACTTTTTAGTCACCTGTTTGATTGTGGAATTGGAGCATGTGGCAACGTGTGATCTAATCGCCGAGGCTTCCCCCAACTGCTTGTAGAATCCCAACTTAGACGGGGGGAGAGAGCCTGCTGGAAGTGTAATAATTTGCTCGCAGTGAAGTGGAGGGATAATCAGAATGTTTTCGCTCTGTCCTCCCTTCTTGCAGATACGACAGTCCAAATTCCAACGATGACTGGTGTTGTTGAGAAACCCCTCTGTATCCACGAATACGACCTTAATATGGGAGGGGTGGAACTCAACGACCAGTTGATGGCACCATACTTAATTGTCCATAAGGACAGACGCTGGTACAAAAGTGTCTGTATATCTATTTCAATTGGATCTGCTGAATGCTTACGTGCTATACAAAGCATCAGGACGAAGTGGATCCTTCTCTAAATTCCAGGAAGAGATTGTCGCATCTCTTCTGTTTCCAGGCGGTGCTGTGCTCCAACTTCCCAATGCAAATACAGTGAGCCAGTTGCATGAGAGGCATTTTCCGTATGTCCTCCCTGGTACCCCTACCCAATGAGCCCCCCCAAAGATGTCATGTCTGTACAGTGCCGGCCCAAGACATGGTGCTGCCTGGGACCAAGAATGAAATGCTGCCCCCCCCAAAAAAAATCACGCCCACCAAAAGGCCTCCACATTTATTATTTTATATCATAACTAAAATTACATTTAGCAGAAAATAGAGAGATGGGCACCCCATGGGCCACTCCGAGCCCTGCCTCTAATCACCACATTATTTTATATATATATATATATATATATATATATATATATATATATATATATATATATATATATATATATATAGAAGGTATATATGTGTATATCTATAGAAGGTATATGGGCGACACAGTGGTGTAGTGGGTAGCACTCTCACCTAGCAGTAAAAGGGTTGCTGGTTCAAATTCCAACCGCGATATTACCTGCCTGGAGTTTGCATGTTCTCCCTGTGCCTGCGTGGGTTTCCTCTGGGTACTCCGATTTCCTCCCACACTCCAAAGACATGCTGGTAGGTTAATTGGCTTCTGTCCAAAATTTACCCTAGTATATGAATGGGGACCTTGGATTGTGGGCTCCTTGAGGGTAGGGACCAATGTAATGTGTAACAGTGTGCAATGTAAAACGTACAGGGATAGGGACAACTGTAGACACTCACTCAGGTTGAACTGTATGGACTGGTGTCTTTATTCAACCTTACTAACGATGTAACTATGTATATATGTGTATATCTATAGAAGGTATATATAATGTGATGATTGGAGGCAGGGCTCGGAGCGGCCCATGGGGTGCCCATCTCTCTCCGACTCCTGCACACACACTCTGGCTCTGTCCCAGTGTACCAGGCGGCTCTGATAATGAGGATCGGTAGAGGGGAGATGCCGGTGAGGTGGAGCCCACCTGAGTCCCAGGTCCCACATTGCACTGACCACTTCATGTGAAAGCCGGGAGTCGTGTGGCTGCTATTATAGGGGGAGGGGTGGGAGGAGGAGGAGGAGGATGCGATGATGATGATGAAGAGCTTACAATCTAATTAGCTAGGCACAGAAACACAAACCAGAGCTCATTTAGTTAAAATCCAATTTTCCAGGTAGTGTGTTTTTCCCATTGCCAGCGGAAATTGAAGAGGAAAACCACATAACCAAAAGAAGAACATATCACCTCCACATGAATAATGCCCTAGAGTATGATCCAGCTCTAAGCAACAATGCAAACCCATTTACTCTCACTTACTATCACTGTCGGGCAGGCAAAGCCAGCTCTCCTCTGCCCTTCCTTCCCTCACACTGTTATGCTGGAAGATGGAAGACGGTGGGCGGAGCAATTGCTTGGCGCAGAGGCTGAGCACTGTAAATGCTGGGGCGGATGTGGCCTCTGACATCACTGGCTGCTAGGCCAGTGCAGGAGACCGTGCACGGTGCACAGCCTCTGTTCCGCTCCACTCTGCTCTGCGTCCTGAGAGAGTCTGCTCTCTGCTGACTTATGATCGGTATTCGGCCGCCCCTGTTAAGTGCCGCCTGAAACCATGGTCCCATTGGGTCCCATGGTAGGGCCGGCCCTGTGTCTGTAGCAATGCGTGGATATAGGCGTGACAACCGCTATTATTTTAACTCCTGTCAAGGCCAACCTGGTCTCTGCATCTTTCAATGTTTCCAACGCTAACACAACCTAGTGGAGTATTAGCATAGTGTACACTTTCACAGGGTCTCCAATGATGCCATCGCATTTAGAGAGACCCGAACCTGGAACCGTTACAATTATAGTTACAAATAAAAGTGCAAAATATATAAATAAAAAAGTAAAAAAAATAAAATAAAAGAGCCAAAAATAGTTATCGTTTTATTGTTCTTCTCTCTCTCTTGTTCTGCACTGTTTTATGGTATTTTTAACTGCAACATGTTTTATCATGTTTGGTTTTCAGGTATGTAATTATTTTCTACTTTACTGTTTACTCTTTCTTTTCAGGTACGCCATTCAGCTGCAGCACTGATTTTCTTATCTTGACAGCAAGCGTAAGGCCGCGTACACACGAGAGGATTGTCCGTCCAACTAAGTCCGTCAGACAATCCGACAGACAGTCCGTCCTACTTTTGAATGAACGGACTTGACCACACACGATGAACAGACAGTCCGCTGAAAGCTTGCGCGATGACGTGTACAGCACGTACAACGGGACTATAAATACGACGTCCAATACACTGCAATGCAACTTTCAGCCGTGTAAATCCTTTCTGAGCATGCGCCATACTTAGTCCGTCCAACTAGCCTACTCACGAGCGGACTGTCCGCTGAAACCAAAGTTGGACGGACTGTATTACGGAAATTCCAAAAGACTTAGTCCGCCAGACTGTCCGCTGAAAAAGTCCGCTGAAGCCCACACACGAGCGGACTGTCCGCTGAAACACGTTTCAGCGGACTAAGTTGGACGGACAATCCTCTCGTGTGTACGCGGCCTTAGGAGGTGATTTCACCATCACGGTAAAAAAAAAAAAAAGCATGTGCCCATCATTAGAAGTGGGTGGATGCAGGGCAGTATTCTAATGGTGGGCATACCCATTGATCAATCTCTATTTTTCATTCAGCCCACAGGCCTGCTGTCTTCCATGGTTTTCTTGGGCTCTCCTGTCCCACCAGGGAACCGGAGAATGCAGCCAGTGGTTCCGCCAGCTGACCATAGAGCTGATCAAAGACCAGAATGGCTCCAATCCTCTCTATGGCCTAGGAAAACTGGAAGCTATGAGCATTTCATGACTTTAGCTTCGCCGGATATAAACATTGGAAAATTGGGAAAGCATCTTATTACACCGATCTTGATGTGGTTAGATGCTTTGAGGGCAGAGGAGAGATTTAGAATCTAATAGACCCCAATTTTTTGTTTTTTTAAAGAGTACCTGTCACTACCAATTGCTATCATAGGAGATATTTACATGTAATAACAATAAAAAAAATGAAAGCAACAGTGTAAAAAAAAAGCACACCCGCCCCCCCGTGTTCGCTCGCAAAGTCGAACGCAAACGTGGGTCTCGTGTCATATGTAAACAGCAATTGCACCATGCATGTGAGGTATAACCGTGAACTTCAGATCGAGAGCAGTAATTTTATCATTAGACATCCTCTGTAAATCAAAGGTGGTAACCTGTAAAGGCTCTTAAACACTTTTCAAAATCTATGTAGTTTGTCACCGCTGCACTTTTAAAGCATGTCATGTTTGGTATCTATGTACTCAGCATAAGATGATCTTTTATATTTTACCAAACATTTGGGCAACATAGTGTGTTTTAGTGCATTAAAATAAAAAAAAGTGTTTTTTATTTACCCAAAAAACTGCGTTTGAAAAATTGCTGCGCATATACTGTGTGAAAAAAAATTGCAACACCCACTATTTTAATCTGTAGGGCCTTTGCTTTAAAGAAATATACAATGTTTGAGTGTTCAAAGTAATTTTCTAGCAAAAACATTTTTTTTTCATGTAAACAAAAAGTGTCAGAAAAAGCTTTGTCTTCAAGTGGTTAGAAGAGAGGATGATGTGTGGTATAAGCTTCTAAGGTTGTGCATAAAATACCAGGACAGGTCAAAACCCCCCAAATGACCCCTTTTTGGGAAGTAGACTCCCCAAACTATTTGCTGATAGGCATGTTGGATCCATGTAATATTTTATATTTTGCCACAAGTTTTGGAAAAATGACAAACTTCTTCTTTTTTTTTTGCACTAAATGATATATTGCTCGAACATGCCATTGGTATATGTGGAATTGCACATTCTGCTGCTTCTCCTGAGTACGGTGATACCACATGTGTGGATTTTTTTGGGAGCCTAGCCGCATACTGGACCCTGAAAATCAATCACTGCCTTCAGGATTTCTAAGGGCGTAAAATGTTGATTTTACTCCTCACTACCTATCACAGTTTCGGAGGCCATGAAATGTCAAGAAAGCACAAAATCCCCCTAAATTACCCAATTTTGGAAAGTAGACACCCAAAGGTATTTGCTGAGAGGCATCGTGAGTATTTTGCAGCTCTCATTTGTTTTGGAAAATGAAGAAAGAAAAGAAAAATGTATTTTCTTGGTGCCTCCATGGCAGCATACCAGTGATAGCTCCGCCCCGGAGTCCTCCCCTCAGGATAGTTACTAGCTTATAAAAAGGAAACTCATATCCCCCCTAGCATTCTCTTTTTTTCCTCATACCTGATGGATAGTTTTATATGTGTTCTTACCTCTGCCTGGCGCAGCTTCCGTCTGGGTTCTGGCCTCTCCCAGACGCAGTCCCCTGTCTTGGGTTGCTAACAGCACTGAAAAGAGGGGAGCCCCTTCTGAGGGTCTTTTGGGGCAGCAGCAACAGCTTCCTAACAGGGGCTTCAGTTCTGCAGACAGGCTATGCTGGTCTTTGAAGGCAGGTAGGGGCTCTTTCTGAGTCTATTTTCCTTTGCTTACCTTTTCCCCTCCCCCCCTCTCCATTTAAGCTCAAACAAGCTAAAGGTGGCAGGCTCTGATAAAATTGTCCTGCCTGGGAGTGCTTCTGCAACTCTACAATTTCAACTTAGTAAGTGGTCTATTCCTTACCTTTCTCAGAGATGTATGTGGGTAGGTGTGTATATAAGTGTATGTGTATATATATATGTGTTAATATCTATGTGTTTAATTTATTTCATTTAATTGAGTGATTAAACCTTTGTGTAGTTTGTATATTTTGGTATGCGGTAAGGATTAGTCAATATGTTTGTGAATGTACATATATGTATATATGTATACCTATATAATTCTAGGGAATATGGGGTCTTTGGGGAGTATTTCCTTTTTTCGCTTGCAGTTAGTTAAAATTTGTGTGTGTGTGTGTGTGTGTGTATACACACACACACACACACACACACACACACACACACACACACACACACATGTGTGTATATATATATATATATATATATATATATATATATATGTGTGTATATATATATATATGTATGTGTGTGTGTGTGTGTGTGTATATACACACACACACACACACACATGTGTGTATATATATATATATATATATATATATATATATATATATATATATATATATATATATATATGTGTGTGTATATATATATATATATATGTGTGTGTGTGTGTGTGTGTGTGTGTGTGTGTGTGTGTGTGTGTGTGTGTGTGTGTGTGTGTGTGTGTGTATATATATATATATATATATATATATATATATATATATATATATATATATATATATTAAAAAAACATTCGTACTCTTTGGAAAGAGGCTGGAAAAGGCAATCTCGAGAGTGACTGGGGGAAAATCAGGTTTGCTCCCCCAGGATAGAAGGGTTAGGGGTTCTCGAGTGGTGTCGTCTAAATATCAGTGGTCTAGAAATAGAAATTCCAGCAACTTCCGGCAAAGTAGGGACTCCAAAAGGACTTGGAGAAGCACTCAGGCTACTTTCTTGAAAACAAATAAGCAAAGCAGTCTCCCCAGCACCCAGGAGGGTGCGAAGTCATTTTGACAAGAGGTCATCCCCACCAGTAGGTGCCAGTTTGAAGGAGTTCGCAGAAGCCTGGCCGCACAGATGCAGGGACCTGTGGGTGGTATCTACGGTCAGGTTCGGACATTTATGGACATTCCAAGAACAGCCCCCACAAGACTCATTCATTCAAACAAAGATCCCAACCTAACCTCAAAAGGCAGAAGCTCTGCAAAGTTACCTTCAACTCCTGCTGGTGCAACAAGCAGTGATACCTGTCCCTCCCTCCGAAAGATTCACAGGGTTCTACTCTCCTCTTTTTCTTACCCCCAAAAGAGGTGGAGAGTGGATCTGAAAAGGTTAAATCGATTTATTCAGTTGGAATCCTTCAAGATGGAATCATTACAGACGATCATACAGGCAGTTCAACCAGGAGACTGGTCTCGGTGGATTTGCAAGATGCTTATTTCCATGTGCCCATGCTGCCTGCCTTCCAAAGGTTTTTGAGGGTGGCAGTAAGATCAACTCACGTTCAATTTCAGTGCCTTCCTTTTGGTCTGTGCACATCGCCAAGAATATTCTCGAAGGTGTTGATTGCAGTTCTAGCACTCCTCAGAGAGAAGGGACTTCGAGTTTTCCATTGTCTGGACGACATCCTATCGCTAGCATACAGTTCAGACCAATTGGTAGCGCATAGGCAAATTCTTCTGTCCACTCTGAAAGAGTTCGAGTGGCTAATAAACACAGGAAAGAGGGTCCTGATCCCGACGCAAGCAATGGTTTATCTAGGTGCCCTCTTTGACACCAAGGCAGGCACAGTGCGCCCCCCCCCCCCCCCAGAAAATGACAGCGATCGCTCAGAAAATGGGCCACATAAGAACGCTATCTCACCTGTCGGTGTCAAATTGCCTAAGTCTGATAGGGACCATTTCAGCCTGTATACCGATGGTGCCCTGGTCCTATTGCCATCTGAGGACTTTTCAATGGGGCTTTTTGACACAATGGAAGAGGAACTCACTGGATCAAAGGATAGCGATATTGACATCCATGAAGAGGGGTCTGCTATGGTGAACAAAAGAAAACATCTCGAGGCCTCGCCTTCTACAGGGCCCTCTTGGACCATCCTTACCACCAATGCGAAGGGGTGGAGGGCACATGGGCACATTGTGGTCACCTGGAGGTACAAGGGAGATGGGATATCCCCACAGAGGGAATAATATCCAATATCCTGGAGCTGCGAATGGTATATTTGGCACTGATAAATTTGGAGGAACATGTACGTCAGAAACAGGTGCTGGTCTGTCTGGACAATAAAGCAGCGGTAGCATATAGAAGTGAACAATATACATGCCAGAAACATATTTTTTGTATTGCGCAGTGTTTTTTGTTTACACATAGCGGTAGCATATATACAACGCCAAGGGGGAACTCGCAGCCTCATGCTGTTGAGAGAGGTAGAGCCTATTATGTTGTGGGCATAGAGAAATCTGGTGGATTTGAAAGCAATCTATCTCCCGGGGCCATTTGAATCAACAGGCGGATCTCCTATCTCGCTGTTTCCCAGACAGCAACGAATGGTCGCTCCATCTGGCGGTGTTCAGGTGGATTGCGAAGTTACAGAAACCTCCGGAAATAGACATATTCGCCTCCCCGACAAACGCAAAGTTGCCAAGGTTCCTGTCCTGCCTACCTTACCCTGGAGCAGAGGCGATAGATGCCTCATCATGCCCGTGGCACTGCAAGACGGCATATGCATTTCCTCCCAGACCATTGGTTGCAAAATTTCTGCTTAGTTTATCGAGGGAGCCGGTCAGGGTTGTGACAGCTCTACCCTATTGGGCGAAGAGGCCATGTTTCTCTTGGACAATGAGCCTCAGTGTACGTCTTCCGGTCAAGATCCCAGTATTCCCGCAACTGCTTTCACAGGGAAAGTTTTTTTTTTTCATCCAGCCCCCACACAAGCTGAACTTGCATGCCTGGATCTTGAACAGAAAAGATTCCAATCCCTAGGATGTTCGGCGGGCGTAATTTCAACCCCATTAAAGGAAAGGATGCCCTCTACTAATTACATTTACTCAAAGATAAGGGATAAGTTCAGTTTGCGGAAGACAGACAGTTGAACCCAGCTGTGCTGTCCACCTCAGTAATCTTAGAATACTTACAATCAGGCTCGGACTTGGGACTCTGCCTAAGCTCCCTAAAAGTCCAAGTGGCAGCTATTTCAGCGAGTACCCAGAAAAGATGGGCAGAAGATGCACTCATCGTACAGTTCCTTAAGGCAGTCAAGAAGATTCGCCCACCGCTAAAACGTTCCTTTCCAGCCGGGGATCTACCTCCTGGTTCTAGAAAGTCTCAACCATTCATCCCATTGGTTTCTGCTTCACTTTGGAACCTAACCCTGAAACCGGTTTTCTTGGTGGCTATTACTTCAGGAAGAAGAGCTTCAGAGTTGCAAGCGTTGAGGGCAGAAAAAGAGCACATAACCTTTTTCCAGACAGGGTAGAACTACAGACAGTGCATGGTTTTGTCCTGAAAGTTTCTTCCCGTGCCACACTCTCTGAAGCCTGGGCACTACCAACATTTACAGACCCACACTCTGGGGCGGTACAAGAACTGGACATTTCAAAAGTTTTAACATGCTACTTACAGGTCAGGAGTCCCTTTAGGTCCTCGAATAGGCTATTCATAATACCATGGGGTAGGAATAAAGGGAAAGAAGCCACATCTAGGACTATCACCTCTGGAATCTGCAAATTAATTCAAAAGGTGTATAATAATAATAATAATAATAATAATAAATTTTATTTATAATGCACTTTCCATCAAAAGACCTCAAAGTGCTACATAATTACAATAAAAACAAACAAACCGCTTAATTTACAAAACATTTGCTAAAAAGAAAAGTCTTCAACCCCTTTTTAAAATTTTCAGTAGACTGAGAAACCCTCAGACTATCAGGCAAAGCATTCCACAGACGTGGGGCAGCAGCACAAAAGGCCCTATCTCCCATGGTTTTCAACCTCGTTTTTGGAACCTCTAAACAATTCAAATTAGTTGAGCGAAGAGAACGCGGTAGATTTTGCAATCTAAGAAGTTCCTTAAGATAAGGTGGAGCTTGTCCATGTATGCATTGATGCACAAGAAGAGAGACCTTATACTCAATCCTTGTAGAGACCGGCAGCCAATGAAGAGATTTTAAAATTGGAGTGA
The DNA here is from genome assembly GCF_037356315.1 of Lithobates pipiens. Lineage (NCBI taxonomy): Eukaryota > Metazoa > Chordata > Amphibia > Anura > Ranidae > Lithobates > Lithobates pipiens. Next base: position 277,820,826 of record NW_027507748.1, on the reverse strand, counting down.
TATGCTCATGCTTCCGCACTCTCATTAGGATCCTCGCTGCAGAGTTTTGAACGTATTGCAACCTCTGCATGCTCTTTCTCGGAATCCCAATGAGAAGTGCGTTGCAATAATCCAGCCTGGAGGAGACAAAGGCATGAATCAATCTTTCAGCATCGGAAAAAGAAAGGATAGGACGAAGTTTAGAGATATTACGAAGGTGGTAGAAAGAAGTCTTGCATACTTGATTTATATGAGCTTCAAAAGTGAGTTGGGAATCCATTTTTACACCAAGATTAGTGACAACAGACGAAACTGGAATTTTAGAGCCTGAAAAGGCAATACTTGTTATCAGCGATGATTTAATCTGGTGAGATGTTCCAATCATAATAAACTCAGTTTTGGAGCTATTTAGTTGCAAGAAATGTTGTTCCATCCACTCCTTTATCTCCTCCAGACAGGCGGTAAGGACTGATAGGGGTGACTGCACTGAAGGAGTTTCAGCTGCAGCTTTTACATAAAGCTGTGTATCATCAGCATAACAATGGAAAGAAATATTATAACGATTTATAATATGGCCCAAGGGAGTAAGATATAGAATAAATAAAATCGGGCCAAGCACTGACCCTTGGGGAACTCCGCAGGTAACCATATGCGGTTTAGATTTAAAATGACCCAATGTAGTTTGTTCAATCCTATCTGTAAGATATGACTCGAACCAACTGAAGGCTAAATTTTTTAGTCCAACATTATAACGAAGACTATCTAAAAGAATGCCATGATCGACAGTGTCGAACGCAGCTGACAAATCCAACATAATAAGTAAAGACGGAGAACCGGCATCAGATGACATAAGAAGATCATTTGTAACCCGAACAAGAGCGGTCTCCGTACTATGAGCAAAACGAAAGCCTGATTGAAATTTTTCAAAAAGGCTGTTATGCTTGAGATGATCCTGAAGATGACTTGCAACTGCTTTCTCAAGTACCTTAGATAAAAAGGGAAGATTAGAAATAGGCCTATAATTAGAAAGGACTTCCGGATCAAAAGTGGATTTTTTAAGCAGTGGTCTAATAACAGCACTTTTTAAAATGGAAGGAACATGGCCAGTTCGAAAAGAGTAATTAACAACAGCAGTAATCAATGGACTTAAAACTGAAACATACGTTTTTACCAGTGGAGTTGGAAAAGGATCCAAGGAACAGGTTGTGGGCTTCATTTGCTTAACAATACCCTGTACCTCTTCCAACGACACCTCTGGTAAATGATCCATTTGTCGGGGCACAAAACAGTTTAAATGGACAGTTTGAGCCAAAGGACCAGACAGAGAGGAACGGATATGATCAATCTTGGATCTAAAAAAATCCATAAATTCATTACACCGCTCTTCCGAAATAGCAGTAGTCGATGGCGAATTTGGCTTAAGCAATTGATTTATAGTTGAAAAGAGCTGCTTAGAATTTCCTGAACTATTTCGTATAACTTTAGAATAGAACTGCGACCTAGCCTCCTTAAGGGACTGTGCATATAGATGTTGATGCTCCCGGTAAATTTGTTTATGGACAGTGAGGCCAGAGGCTCGAAAACGCCGTTCAAGAACCCGCCCCACTGCCTTCATCTTACGAAGCTCATCTGTATACCACGGGGCTGAGTGAGTAAAAGTAACAGCTCTCGTTTTAAGTGGGGCATAAAAGTCCAACAGACTGCTAAGCTGGCTATTATAATAAGCCACCGCATCATCAACAGAGCAAAATTGTGTAGATAGATGCTGAAAATCCATTGCCAAAAGTTCAGGATTTATATTTTTTAAGTTTCTAAAACAAATGTCCCGCTTGGGCTTATAACAACTGGATGATGATATCAAATCCATTGAAATAGCCATATGGTCTGACACACCTAGGTCATACACCTGCAAATTAGTCAAAGGAGCAAAATTCGTAATGACCAGATCCAAGGTATGCCCCCTAGTATGTGTGGGGACATCAACGAGTTGTTTTAAATTAAAACAATCCAGCAGCTGAAGAAATTCCGCTGCGGGATGGCACGAAGGGGTATCAACATGAATATTTAAATCTCCTAAAATAATAACATTTACATTTGATATACAAAAGGTTGTTAAAAGATTTGACAACTCAGCAATAAATGATGAGCTAATTTTCGGTGGCCTATAAACAAAAATGAACAACACAGGGAAAGGAATTTTACATTTAAAAGCAAGACATTCAAATGACACTAAATCTGGTACTAATTGCAAAGATAGCTCCAAATGGCTGCGGTAGATAACTAACAGACCCCCACCTCGCCCTGTGCTACGGGCTATTTCAAGATAACTATACCCTTTAGGACAGCTCTCGTTTAAAGAAGAAAAAATATTTGGCTGATGCCAAGTCTCTGTAATGAACATAAAATCCAAACATTTATCCAGAATATGATCATGAATAAAACACGATTTGTTTGTAATAGATTGTGCATTTAAAAGTTCAATTTTGCTACTTGAAAACGCAACACATCTTCGCACTGGTCGCAACAGACTAAAATCCACCCCACGTTTCTCCTTCAACTCAGCAAGCGATGTTGCCATAGAAATGTTTAAACCACATAACTGATGATCACCAGCGCGCCGCTGACGCATGCGTGAAGTAACAGTTCGTATTGCTGACCAAAGAGTCGGGATGGTATGATTAGTCTGTGAACAGACAAACTTTCGTATAGAGCAAGAGGGTTGGATCTGCCGGTGGTCAGAGCTCATTCCACTAGAGCTGTTTCCTCCTCATGGGCAGCAAGGACATGCGTATCTTTAGAGACTATCTGCAAGGCAGCCACATGGACGTCTCCAAATACGTTCATGCGTCACTACAGAATTGACCCAGGGGCACTAACTTTGGTGGAATTTGGTAGAAGGACTATTGAGTCAGCCCTGGCATTGCCTTAAATAAAGTTTTCCTTTGAAGCATTACCCACCCTGGTTTTAGCTATTCATTGTATTACTGGTATGCTACCATGGAGGCACCAAGAAAACGGAAAATTGTTTCATACTTACCGTAATTTTCCTTTCCTGGTGCCTATCCATGGCAGCATACATACCCTCCCTGGTATTCAATATAATTGGAGAATGCTAGGGGGGGATATGGGTTTCCTTTTTATAAGCTAGTAACTATCCTGAGGGGAGGACTCCGGGGCGGAGCTATCACTGGTATGCTGCCATGGATAGGCACCAGGAAAGGAAAATTACGGTAAGTATGAAACAATTTTCCGTTTTTTTTTTTTTTTCATTTTTCAATTTTCAAAACTTTGTGACAAAAAACAAGATTTGCAAAATACTCAACATGCCTCTCAGCAAATAGCTTGGGATGTCTACTTTCCAAAATGGGGTCATTTAGGGGGGGTTTGTGCTATCTTGGCATTTCATGGCCTCCAAAACTGTGATAGGTAGTGAGGAGTAAAATCAAAAAATCTAAAATTTACGCCCTTAGAAAGCCTGAGAGCGGTGCTTGGTTTTTGGGGTCCTGTATGCAGCTAGACTTACAAAAAGTCCCACACATGTGGTATCCCTGTACTCAGGAGAAGCAGCAGAATGTATTTTGTGGTGTAATTTCACATATACCCATGGCATGTGTGAGCAATATATCATTTCAGTGACAACTTTGTGAAAAAAAAAAAGTAATTTTGTCATTTTTCAATGACAATTTGTACTGCCCTGCCATTATAGCACCTCAAAAAATGACATAGACAGTCATAAACTAAAAGCTGCGTAAATTCCAGAAAATTTACTCTAGTTTGTAGACGCTATAACCAATAAATATAGGCTTATTGAATTTTTCTTACATGTGACATGTAGCTGAATGCATTTTGGTCTAAATGTATGACTAAAATTGAGTTTTTTTTTTTGTTTTTTTATAACAAAAATGTGAAAATATCTTTTTATTTATTTTTTTATTTTTTTTAAACATTTTCAATCTTTTTTCATATATATCGCAAAAAAATTAATATGCCAAGGTGATCAAATACCACCAAAAGAAAACTCTATTTGTGCGGGAAAAAGGACGCAATTTTATTTTGGGTACAGCATTGTATGACTGCACAATTACCAATTAAAGCAGCGCAGTGCCAAATTGTAAAAAGTGCTCTGGTCAGCAAAGGGGGTAAAATCTTCTGCAGCTGAAGTGATTAAAAAGCCTTTACATCTCAATTTTCCAAGAAAGATAATCCTAAAATTATTGGTCTCACTCCAGTGTGTGTGACAATACCTAACATGCATGGCACAATCATCAGGCATTTAGGAGAGACAGGTAAATCTAGGACACGTATCAGGGAAGGGGGGGTGGTGGTCGCTAAAGCTGGCCATACACCTATAGATTATCTGCAGATTTTCTATGGTTAGATGGAAAAAGTGCAACAGATTTCTCAGTTCGCTAAACTGTGTGGATGGAGGAATCTCCCACTTTTTCCATCTAACCATGGAAAGTCTACATATAATCTATAGGTGTATGGCCAGCTTAACACTGTAGGAGTGATGGAGCAGCTTTACAACCACCCGATCGCTTAGAGTTGCTAGAAAGCCAGCACCGAGAGCCAGCATCGAGAGTAAAAATGTAAACAAACTCATGACTGCTATAAGAACTGCCACCGATGTAATGGTTTTTCCTGTGGCAGCAAATGAGTTAAAATAAACCTGGCTATAAATAAACACAAAAATAGAGAAAAGGTATAATAGAAAATAAGGCACATTAATAAAAAACAAAATAAAAAAACAAAACAATATAAACTCAAAACATAACAACTGGCTTAAATAGGAAACTGAGTTCAATCGGAAATAAACACCAAATTACTGTAAGTAAAGGTCAGTCTAATTTTTCAGTGTGATATCTCCATTAGTTAAAGTGGTTGTAAACCCTTACAACACACTTTGACCTGCAGGTAAGCCTAGATTAAGGCTTACCTGTAGGTCCAAGAAATATCTCCTAAACCTATACGGTTTAGGAGATATTTGCCTGAAGACAGGCACCGCTGTCTACGGCGCATGCACTGAGCGCGGCATCGTCAATGACAAAGATGCCGCGCGTGTCGGCTCCTGTGCGCATGCGTGGGAGTGACGTCATCGCGGCTTGGCCGAATGACAGCGGCGGAGCTGCGAGACCCCACCGAGAAGATGGATGCGCCGGACTACAGGGGACAGCGGTGACATCGCTGGCTCCTGTGTCAGGTAAGTGACACATAATGGACTACTATGCGATGCATAGTAGTCCATTATGCTTTGCCTTTGCAGGGAATGAAAGAGGAAGTAACACCCATCAGGGTTTACTTCCTCTTTAATAACCCACTCACAGGTTCAATATACTGTAATTATAGCAGCCAGTATGATTTTAAACTATAGCCACATGCCGTTTGGGCCACATTAACATTTCTCACATACATGTTAAAACCAGCATTATTTTAGCTAGAAAAATCCTTATAATCCCAAAACATTCTTCCATATATTTTCTGAAAACAGAGGTCCTGGAGAATAAAATTTGTCTTTGTTGCATTTTTTTATGTTGCACAATAATTGCACAGTTGTTTATCAAACCCACATTTTCAGGACAAGATACACCTAAATGCATTTTAGTACACACAAACAAAATATGTTACCCAATTTTTCAGTGAAATATGCTGCAGCTGCAGCCATGGTTCTGATATAACAACTCCTGTTCTAAGACATTATTTATAAACACTGGATGGGAAGTGGTTAAAAGAAAATAAGCACCCAGAGGAAATCCATAGAAAGTTGTTGAGCTTGTAGTTCACACTTTTTACCACTAGATGACCCCATCTGTCTTACCTTAATAGGCATCATTTTGCAGAAAAATTTGTCAAATTGTAGGAATGGAGGGGGGGGGGGGGGGGTAGCCAGATATGGCTGTAGTGTGTCCTCTGCCATGGACTCTGGGCTCCAACTAGCCTGTGTCTGATTGCACACAGTTTTAGAGATTTGGCCTGACATCTTTGAGACAGATGGGTTGTATGTAGTCCCTCCTGTGTCATTTTGGGAGGCTCATAATTTGGGCAGTTTTTGACTGAATTCGAGACCAGCTTGTGAGGCAAAGCTAGGCGCAGCATAAAGGACAGTCTCTTGTCAAGTAGAGATAGTTTAGGAATACTCCTAGACATCTGTGTGTCAGCCTGGCGTACTTGGACAGGAAACTTAGAGCATTTTCGGTCTTCTGATCTGGTCCAGTTCTGGATAGGCCAGCATCCCTTCGAGAAGGTCACCTACAAGAAGCCTCAAGGGTACAATTTTATGTATGTAAATAAAACCAAAAATTAGTGCAGCACTACTGTAAACTCCCCATATTACTTTATATAGTGCAACTCATGTAAATACTTAATAAAATAAATAGGTTAATCCAACATATAAAAAATTCCCTGAAGTGCAAAAATACATACAATCAAGAATTATATATACACGAAGTGCAATGTGCTCGTAAACGAATTTAGTATGATAAAGTGCAAATAGTCCATAAATCTGCTCCAATGAGACAATTATAAATCCAAATGAAAAAATAATCTTTTCCAAATGTTGGCCCACTGTGATGTGAATGTGGAGCAACATCATGGCAGTTGAAGATCAAACAGAGGTCAAGTTGGCAGCTTCATTGCCTGAAGCCGATAGGAGGGTTTAGTTCCACTTTAAGGCTCTGATTTAAGGTTAGCCCCACTCATAAACCCACACAAACACAGAGGACAAACATCATGTAGATAATATTCAGAATAACAGGTGACACAAAAAAAAACAACAACAAAGGCTACTGTGTCCCATTGCACATATCCTTTTAGTACATAGAAGACTCCTTTTCAGTAAGCCCTTGTACACACTAGACATGTGCATTCGTTTTCGTCCGAATGCATTTTCGTCCGAATTTCAGCTATTTTCATTTTCGTTTTGACAAACGATAACGAAAGCACAGAATCCGAAAAACGAAAGATCCGACATAAATAAATGCTTTATTTTCGTTTTAGTTGTTACAACAGTTCGATATAGAATAGGAGATTCTACGTGACTCTGACAATAACAATCTGTGTCTATAGAACCTGTGGTCGAATGTGCCTAACCTTACCTCTATTAGTCCAAGATTATATAGAGAAAATATTCGACAGAGAAAAAAGATTTGACAGAGAGAAAAGATTCTGCAAGTTACTGTCCTAAAAAGTGTTTGAGGACCCGGGTCCTGCCCCAGGGGACATGTATCAATGCAAAAAAAAGTTTTAAAAACGGCAGTTTTTTCGGGAGCAGTGATTTTAATAATGAAACAATAAAAGTGTAATATTCCTTTAAATTTCGTAGCTGGGGGGTGTCTATAGTATGTCTGTGAAGGGGCGGATGTTTCTGGTGCTTAGAACTGTCCCTGCACAAAGTGTCATTTATGCAGGAAAAAAAGTCCTTTAAAATCACTCGCAGCTATTATGAATTGTCGGCTCCGTAATACAGAGAACACTCATTGAAAGTCATTGATAAAAAAAAAAAATAAATAAATAAAAAGCATGAGAGTCCACCAAATTCAATTACAAGGCCCTTCAGGTCTGGTATGGATATTAAGGGGAACCCTGCGTCAAATTTTAAAAAAAATTGACGTGGGGGTTCCCCTAAAAATCCACACCAGACCCTTTATCCGAGCACGCAAACCTGGCAGGCCGCAGGAAAAGAGGGGGAGGACGAGAGAGCAGCCCCCCCTCTCTCCTGAAGCGTACCAGGCCACATGCCCTCAACATTGGGAGGATGCTTTGGGGGTCTGTGACCCCTCAAAGCACCTTGTCCCCATGTTGATGTGGAGAAGGGCCTCATCCCCACAACCGTGGCTGGTGGTTGTGGGGGTCTGCGAGCAGGGGGATTATCAGAATCTGGAAGCCCCCTTTAACAAGGGGACCCCCAGATCCCGGCCCCCCCCTGTTTGAAATGGTAAGGGGGTACAAAAGTACCCCTACCATTTCACAAATAAAGTGTAAAAATTGGTAAATAAGACAAACACACTTGAAAAATTCCTTTATTAAAAATAAAAAAAATAAAAAAAGATTATAGCGGTGGTAATCCACTCTTGCTATCCAGCGACGGATCTCCGGGGTCCAGCGATGGATGATCTGATCCAGCGCAGAAAATCCATCCATCTTCTGTCTCACTGAGGAGACACTGCGAGGATTCCGGCGGCCTGACGTTTGTTATATGCGGAGGGCGGGGCCACCCGTCACCTGACCCCGCCCCCCTCTGACGCAAGGGGAAACCCGGGTTTTCCCGTGACGTATGGGTGACCCCGCCCCCCTCTGATGTAACACAGGCAGGTTTCCGTTACATCAGAGGGGTCACCCATACGTCATGGGAAAACCCGGGTTTCCCCTTGCGTCAGAGGGGGGCGGGGTCAGGTGACAAGTGGCCCCGCCCTCCGTATATAACAAACGTCAGGCCGCTGGTGTCTTATCATATAAGGTCCCCCATCAGATAGCATCCGCTGTGTACTGCGCATGCGCAGTACACAGCAACACGGATTCCGAAAATAGCCGAGGATGAACGGCGCCTGCGCACTGAGTCCAGATTCTAGCCCCACCATCCAAGTGGACATAGAGTAGGAATAAAAAAGAGCTGAGTGCAGCGAGGCCGAGCCCGAAGCGTGGCCCTGCGAGGGGCCGTCTAATTTTCACAACCCTATGTCCGCTTGGATGGTGGGGCTCCACTCACGGCGCAAGCGCCGTTCAGCTTCGGAAATTTTACGAAGATTCTTCTGCCCCTTACTGCGCATGCGCAGTACGGGGCGGACGCTATATGATGGCCGGACTGAATATGCCAGAACACCGGGATCCCGCAGTGACTCCTCAGTGGAGACAGAAGATGGATGGATTCGCTGCGCTGATTCAGATCAGCCGTCGCTGGACCCCGGAGAGATGATCGTCCGTCGCTGGATAGCAAGAGTGGATTACCACCGCTAGAATATATATATTTTTTTAATAAAGGAATTTTTCAAAAGTGTGTTTGTCTTATTTAACTATTTTTTACACTTTCTTTGTGAAATGGTAGGGGTACTTTTGTACCCCCTTACCATTTCAAACGGGGGGGGCGGGATCTGGGGGGCCAGGATCTGGGGGTCCCCTTGTTAAAGGGGGCTCCCAGATTCTGATAAGCCCCCCGCCCGCAGACCCCCACCACCACCGGCCACGGTTGTGGGGATGAGGCCCTTCTCCACATCAACATGGGGACAAGGTGCTTTGAGGGGTCACAGACCCCCAAAGCATCCTCCCAATGTTGAGGGCATGTGGCCTGGTACGGTTCAGGAGGGAGGGGGGGCGCTCTCTCGTCCCCCCCTCTTTTCCTGCGGCTTGCCAGGTTGCGTGCTCGGATAAAGGGTCTGGTATGGAACAATTTTTTTTTATTATTTGACGCAGGGTTCCCCTTAATATCCATACCAGACCTGAAGGGCCTGGTAATTGAATTTGGGGGACCCCCACGCTTTTTATTTATTTATTTATTTATTTTTTTATCAATGACTTTCAATGAGTGTTCTCTGTATTACAGAGCCAACAATTCATAATAGCTGCGAGTGATTTTAAAGGACTTTTTTTCCTGCATAAATGACACTTTGTGCAGGGACAGTTCTAAGCACCAGAAACATGCGCCCCTTCACAGGCATACTATAGACACACACCCCCCCCCCCCGTACAAAATTTAAAGGAATATTACACTTTTATTGTTTCACTTTAATCATTATTAAAATCACTGCTCCTGAAAAAACTGCCGTTTTTAAAACTTTTTTTTGCATTGATGCATGTTCCCTGGGGCAGGATCCGGGTCCCCAAACACTTTTTAGGACAGTAACTTGCATATTAGCCTTTAAAATTAGTACTTTAGATTTTGAACGTTGGAGTCCCATAGACTTTAATAGGGTTCTAAAGTTCACACGAAGTATGCTATATACTAGCTCCGTCGAATCTTCTTTATACATTCGACAGACACCAAAAGCCTTCAAAGACAGATTCGACCGTAATTCATGTGGATTTTCGGACGGATGCAATTTTTGAACGAAAAATGAAATAAATAAAAACGAATTTCGGGAGTAGCTAAATAAATAAATTTTTCGGACGAAAATGAAATTCCGAAACGAAATATTTTACTATGCACATGTCTAGTACACACGGTCGGAGAATCCGTCGGAATGTGTCCTATCGGACCGTGTTGTCGGATAATCCGACTGTGTGTGGTATGCATTGGACTGATTTCGTCGGAATATCCGTCGGACCAAGTTTTCCAACTTGCTGGAAATATTTTTCGACAAACTGGTCCGATCAGACATACTCCGATCATGTGTAGCCTATTCCGACGGACAAGGTGCCACGCATGCTCACATTCAAATTCCGACACGGAAGCGCTCGTTCATGCAAAACTACTGCTCGTAAGCGATATAGCACATTCACCACGATGCAATGTTAAAAATTCTTTCATGAAGCGCATTCTCTTGTTCTTTACAATGCTGCAAGAACAAACTTCTTTTGATGCTCATAGTCACACACACTTCTCCCGAATGTATTTCATTACTCTTTTTTTAACCATTTCAGCAATACAATTTTAGTTTGCATCACATCTACACAATTTTATATTTTGTTTATTCTTTTTTGGATGCTTTTTTTTTTTGTATTCCCTAAAAATCTCCTTTAAAGACAGTTTGCTCATTTCTCCTTTTTTTTGTTGTTTTTTTGGTGTGTAAACTTACCACAAAAACATTATTCTATTTTTGATATTTTGTTTATCTTTTTTAACCACTTCAGCTCCGGACCAATAAACACCTTAAGGACCAGAGGTCTTTTTGCAATTTCGCACTGCGCTGCTTTAACTGGTAATTGCGCGGTCATGCAATATTGCACCCAAACGAAATTTGCGTCCTTTTCTTCCCACAAATAGAGCTTTCTTTTGATGGTATTTGAGTGCCTCTGCGGTTTTTTTTTTTGCGATATAAATGGAAAAAGAGCGAAAATTTTGAAAAAAAAAGATATTTTCTTCTTTTTGTTATAAGAAAAATCGAATAAACTAAATTTTAGTCATACATTGAGGGCAAAATGTATTCAGCCACATGTCTTTAGTAAAAAAAATGTCAATAAGCGTATATTTTTTGGTTTGCGCAAAAGTTATAGCGTCTACAAACTAGAGTACATTTTCTGGAATTTACACAGCTTTTAATTTATGACTGCCGATCTCATTTCTTGAGGTGCTAAAATGGCAGGGCAGTACAAATCCCCCCCAAATGACCCCATTTTGGAAAGTAGACACCCCAAGGAAATTGCTGATGGGTATGTTGAGCCCATTGAATATTTATTTTTTTTGTCCTAAGGGATTGAATAATGACAAAAAAAAAAAATTTTTTTTTACAAAAAGTTGTCACTAAATGATATATTGCTCACACATGCCATGGTTATATGTGGAATTGCACCCCAAAATATATTCCGCTACTTCTCCCGAGTATGGGGATACCACATGTGTGGGACTTTTTGGGAGTCTAGTCGCGCACGGCACCCCGAAAACCAATCACCACCTTCAGGATTTCTAAGGGTGCAAATTTTTGATTTAACTCCTCACTACCTATCACAGTTTCGAAGGCCATAAAATGCCAAAATAGCACAAAACCCCCCAAAATGACCCCATTTTGGAAAGTAGACACCCCAAGCTATTTACTGAGAGGCATGTTGAGTCCATGGAATATTTTATATTTTGCCACAAGTTGCGGGAATATTACAAACTTTTTTTTTTTTGCACAAAGTTGTCACTAAATGATATATTGCTCACAGATGCTATGGGCATATGTGAAATGACACCCCAAAATACATTCTGCTGCTTCTCCCGAGTATGGGGATACCACATGTGTGGGACTTTTTGGGAGTCTACTCGCGCACGGCACCCCAAAAACCAATCACCACCTTCAGGATTTCTAAGGGTGCAAATTTTTGATTTAACTCCTCACTACCTATCACAGTTTCGAAGGCCATAAAATGCCAAAATAGCACAAAACCCCCCCAAATGACCCCATTTTGGAAAGTAGACACCCCAAGCTATTTACTGAGAGGCATGTTGAGTCCATGGAATATTTTATATTTTGCCAAAAGTTGCGGGAATATTACAAACTTTTTTTTTTTTTGCACAAAGTTGTCACTAAATGATATATTGCTCACACATGCTATGGGCAGAAGTCAAATTACACCCCAAAATAAATTCTGCTGCTTCTCCCGAGTACGGGGATACCACATGTGGGGGACTTTTTGGGAGCCTAGCCACGTACGGGACCCCGAAAACCAAGCACTGCCTTCCGGATTTAAATATAAAATGCTACCAAAAAACCTGTTAGCGATGGCAGGGATCAGGCCTGACTCTGCGATCGCTGCAGTTATGTGTTTAGTGTTTTGTAAGTGACAGTGATCGATCGATACTGCACTTGGGTGGGCTGGGCAGAGGGGCAAAACGCAGGTGCTAGCAGGTATCTGGGCTGATCCCGCTAACAATGCGTTTTTTTGGAACCCTAAACTGCTGGGGACGCTAGTATAGATCTGATCAGATCAGATATTGATCTGTTCAGATTCTATAGCACTACGGGAGGTGTATGCTTTGCGTGTGGGTGTTAGCGGTACTGGCACTAACCTAGCGCTGCCTGGGGCGACGCAGACCCTGACCCTAAAACCTAATTGATATCACCCGCCGGGTGATCAGGGGGTTAAACCTTTATTGGGTAATAAATGGTGGGTGCCCTGATGCTATAAAAAACAAACTAACTAGAGTCACCCGTAACACTTATACGGTGATCAGTGGTGAAAGGGTTAACTAGGGGCAATCAGGGGGTTCAAATTTTTATTAGGTAGTATATGGGGGTCCCTGGCGCTATATAAAAACCTGACGGGGAACCTAAATAACTAACTGGCTAACCAGCGTCACCAGTGACACTTATACTGTGATCGCTGGTGAAAGGGGGTGAAAGGGTTAACTAGCAGCAATCAGGGGGTTAAAACCATTATTGGGTAGTATATCGGGGTACCTAGCGCTATAAAAACCTGGCGGTGAACCTAAAAAAATAACTAGCTACCTAGCGACACTGATGCAGCGATCAGAAAAATTATCGCTTAGTGACACTGGCAAAAGGGGGTGAAAGGGTTAACTAGCGGCAATCAGGGGGTTAAAACCATTATTGGGTAGTATATCGGGGTACCTAGCGCTATAAAAACCTGGCGGTGAACCTAAAAAAATAACTAGCTACCTAGCGACTGTAGCGACACTAATGCAGCGATCAGAAAAACGATCGCTTAGTGACACTGGCAAAAGGGGTGAAAGGGTTAACTAGCGGAAATCAGGGGGTTAAAACCATTATTGGGTAGTATATCGGGGTACCTAGCGATATAAAAACCTGGCGGTGAACCTAAAAAAATAACTAGCTACCTAGCGACACTAGCGACACTGATGCAGCGATCAGAAAAATGATCGCTTAGTGACACTGGCAAAAGGGGGTGAAAGGGTTAACTAGCGGCAATCAGGGGGTTAAAACCATTATTGGGTAGTATATCGGGGTACCTAGCGCTATAAAAACCTGGCGGTGAACCTAAAAAAATAACTAGCTACCTAGCGACTGTAGCGACACTAATGCAGCGATCAGAAAAACGATCGCTTAGTGACACTGGCAAAAGGGGGTGAAAGGGTTAACTAGCGGCAATCAGGGGGTTAAAACCATTATTGGGTAGTACATCGGGGTACCTAGCGATATAAAAACCTGGCGGTGAACCTAAAAAAATAACTAGCTACCTAGCGACACATGCAGCGATCAGAAAAATGATCGCTTAGTGACACTGGCAAAAGGGGGTGAAAGGGTTAACTCTAGGGGCAATCAGGGGGTTAAAACCATTATTGGGTAGTACATCGGGGTACCTAGCGATATAAAAACCTGGCGGTGAACCTAAAAAAATAACTAGCTACCTAGCGACACATGCAGCGATCAGAAAAATGATCGCTTAGTGACACTGGCAAAAGGGGGTGAAAGGGTTAACTCTAGGGGCAATCAGGGGGTTAAATCTTTATTGGGGGGTGATAGGGGGCTACCCTGGACCTAACACTAACTGTCCTGACAGTTTTTACTGTCACAACTGACACTGAATGCATTGATCAGTAAAGAAATGATCAATGCAATCAGTGACACTGTGACTGGGGGGGAGGGGGGGCGGGGGGGGGATCGGGGGGGGTTTGTGTGCCTGTGTGTACCTACATGTCAGTGTAGTGTTGGTGCACACTTACTATTAGTCTTCTCCTCGTAGTCCGGTCAAAAAGACCGCCCCGAGGAGAATGACATCACTTCCTCCCCACTGTGTATTGTTTACACAGGAAGAGGAAGCTTCTCATTGGCCAGGAGCGATCCAGAGGGGGTGGCCGAAAACCAACGGCCATCCCCTCATCACGGAGCGCTCCCGGAGGGAAACGGACCGTCGTATCCAGCGGGAGGGGGTCCGATCGGACCCCCCACCCGCTGGAAGGCATTCACGTACATCTACGTGATTGTGCCTGCCTGTGCCATTGTGCTGACGTACATTGGCAATACGGCGGTCCTGAAGTGGTTAATCTACAGGAGGTTGTTTAGTGTTGGTACCCCTTGTTATTTATTTCACTTTGTATTTTTGAAATATACCTGCCTGCTCACAAATAAACTGGCCTTTTGGAAGGAAAACACATACGCAAGTATTTCTTAAAACAAAAAAATACCTTTATTTCGGTGTCAGTAACAAATAAAGAGGGAGGCAGCAATGTTGAAACTGGGGAGATTAGTGAAGTCTTTGGCCCCCAGGGCACACATCAACTATTTAAACACAAAAATTGGTGGCCTGAGGAGTACATATCTGAGGGAGAGAAGTCTGGTCCTGAAGTCCATGAAACCCGGAACAGCAGCAGATGACATCTATGTTCCCAGGCTGTGGTACTAGAACAGGCTGCATCTTCTGTCAGACCAGACTGAACCCAGGTCATCACTCTCTGGTCTTCCGTCCACGCTTCCTTCCAGGCAGTGGCTGTGGTGCTGGAGGTGTGGCAGAAGGAGGAGGAGGAGGAGGAGCAGGGGCATGGGCCAAACCACACAAGTGTGTTTCTGGTGTCATTTGGCCCAACAGACCCTTGTTGAGGGTGTGGAGAATAACCTCCTCACACCAGATCTGTTGCCCCTGCTCCATTTTATCAAGCTTGCACGCAACCATGGCGGCAAAGGCCTCTTGGTAGGTGGGTTTTGCTTGGAGTGCCGCAGAAGCCTCATCAATCAGCCTCAGGGCCGACTCCTCAACATTCCCCCCCTTTCTCGCCAGGCAGAGGGGAAGGACCTGACATTCAGTGAGGCTCCTTTGGCTGCCCACCGCCTGGCTTCCGCTTACCCCCGCCTCCTCCTGGCTGCCACTTTCCACAGCCACCTCCTGGCTGCTGCATTCCACACCCTCCTGTTCCTGGCTGAGTTCTTCCTGTGTATGAAAAAGGGACATAGTTTGAGTTTTTGGTTCATCAAACACACACAATTTTCACATCAACACTGTTGCAAATTGTTAACCAAGAGAAAAGACTATCATTCTGAGCCCAGCATTATTCTTTCTTGTCCCAAAGGTTTTGGCCACTACTGTCTATTGATATGTGAAACACTTTCTAAACTCAGCAATTAGTGAGCAAAAATCAAGTTAACATCATTAATTTTGACTCCACAAATATGTACAACAATACTATACCTGGCTCAAGCTGGGCTCCCCCAGTTCTTCCTGAGTGCAAGGCCTAGGTTGGGCGTCGGAAGACTCATCGGGTGTGGAATGTAGCATAGGACGCGTGGAAGGAAGGGTAGAGAGTGATTCTCTGACATCAGCCTGCTCTGCCAGAAAATGCATCCTGTCATAATACCACAGGGTGGGGACATAAACGTCATCTGCTGAAGCTCCAGATTGCATAGACTTCAGCACCTTGCTCCTCTCCCTCATATATGTACTCCTGAGGCTACCAATTTTCTTTTTTAAATATTTGACGTCTGCCCTGGGGACCACCGGCTTCACAAACTCAACCAGTTGCAACATTGCTGCCTGCCTCTTTTGTTTGTTACTATATAGTGGGTGTGTTGCTTGCCACAGGATGGGCATGTCTCTGTATTTATCGATGAACAGAGGGAGGAAGCTATGGTCATTGAAGCCGTCCATAATGTCTGCAAGACACAACACAAGACAAACCCTAATGTCAGTCTAAACTCCACTAATGCCTCAATCTAGAAGCAGTGTAGCCTAGTGATGTACCAAGTTCAAAATTTTACCTTCGTTTGCACATTCGTCGCGTCAGCTTCTCCCTCTGTTCACTGATCGTACAGACAACACATGCGTGTTGCGTTTCATATACAGTGCGCATGCGTGAAACTCCGCCCGCCCCTGACGTTCTTTCCAGACTATTCCCCGCCTGTCACGTACCTTTAAGCAGAGCCCGGAGTGCAGGGAGTGGCCTCTCGTAGACCTCTGACTCGAGAGACCCTGGTAGTGGTGACAGGGGCTCAGGAGCACAGAGGGGCACAAGTGCCTGACTGGATAGCAGGTGGTAGTGGCAGAAGACTGTTGAAGGAGGAGGTGTATTGTAGTCCAGTGTCTGAATGCAGGCAAAGGTGAGATAAGTTCCAGCAGACAGCAGAAGGGTTCCGGTAGTCCAGCAACGGCATACAAGTGATTACAGGAGGTGACAAACAACGGAGGGGTATTGTAGTCCAACAACGGATGCAGGTGTAATGGATAAGCGGAAGCGGAAGAGTCCAGTAGTCTGCGGCCAGAGGTAGAAGGCTACAAACGCAGAAGGAGTACAGCCAGATATTGCGGAGGACTGGGAGGTGTCCTGTAGTACAACAGCAAGCAACTTACAGTTGACGGATGGTGTAACAGTCCAGGTCAGGCACAGGCGGGCAGATCAGGTACAGAAACGGAATCCAGAAGAGTAGTCGGGTACAAGCCAAAGTCGGGGGGCAGGCAGCAAACAGCAGAGTCAGGAACAAGCCGGGTTCGATACGGATCAGGGTACAGGTACAGATACAGGTACAGGTTCAGGTTCAGATTCAAATACGGATCACCAGGACGCACAGGAACGCTGTTGATCAGGCAGCAAGGCAGTGAGGCATGGATCCAGTTTAAATAGCGCTATTGGCGCCAATTTGCGTCAAACGGCCGCGCGCGCACCGCCGATCGCGGTAACGCTCCTGGAACTGGGCAAGAGATCTTCTGCGACTTTCGCCGCTCGGACGTCCGTGAGGAGGATCTTCCTGACATTGCCCCCCCCCCAATGGGCAGCCTCCGGATGCCCAACTGGGACATCTTACCTGGGTGAGATCTTTTAAATGCCAGAACCAACCTCTTGGCGTGGATGCCAGTCTCTGGTTCCCAGGAGTTCTCTTCTGGACCATACCCCTTCCACTTCACCAGATACTGTACCTGGTTGCGTCTCTTTCTGCAATCCAAAATTGCTTCTACTTCAAACTCCTCTTCACCATTAATAAGCACAGGTTCAGGAGGGCCCACGTTCCGATCGGTGAAGGGATCCTGGATTGAAGGTCTTAAGAGGGACACATGAAACACCGGGTGAATACGCATCGATTCTGGTAATTTCAGCTCATAAGCCACATTGTTAATTTTCCTGGAAATTGGGAAAGGACCCACACATTTTGGGCCCAGTTTTCTAGATGGGCATGTTAATTTTAGATTCAGAGTAGATAACCAAACCAAATCTCCGGGTTTTAGGTCGAGCTCCCCTCTCCTCTTTCTGTCAAAAACTGCTTTGTTGCGTTCTTGAGTTCTTGCCATCGTTTCTTGAAGCAATTTGTTATTGGTGCAGAAAAAGTCCAAAGTTTCTTGAACTGCTGGAACCGTGCATTCTGGGATATTGGCTGATAGGAACTGAGGGTGAAAACCATAGTTCGCAAAGAAGGGAGATTGATTAGTTGCAGAATGAACAGAGTTATTGTAGGAAAACTCGGCAAGTGGTAAAAGGGATACCCAATCGTTTTGCGAAAAAGAAGAATAACACCGCAAATATTGCTCAAGGGTCTGGTTCGTTTGTTCGGTCTGGCCGTTGGTCTGGGGATGATAGGCAGACGAGAATGAAAGACCAATTTTCAAGGACTTACATAAAGCTCTCCAAAATTTTGATGTAAATTGTACCCCTCGGTCGGAAACAATGTTCGCAGGTATACCGTGGAGTCTTACAATCTCCTTAATGAAGATCCTTGCGGTCTCAGGGGCAGAGGGTGTACCCTTCATGGGCAGAAAGTGAGCCATTTTGGACAATCTGTCGACCACCACAAGGATAGTGGTGAAGCCTTCTGACGGTGGTAATTCTACAATAAAGTCTATGGAAATCATTTTCCAAGGCCTTTCCGGGATGGGGAGTGGTTTCAGCAATCCCCAGGCTTTGGTCTTGCTACTCTTGTTCTGGGTACAGGTAATGCAAGATTCAACATAAAGTTTACAGTCTCTTAGCAGCTGAGGCCACCAGAAGGTGCGTTGGAGAAGTTCGGCGGTCTTGTGTACCCCAAAATGACCGGCCAATTTGTGGTCGTGGCAAGACTTGAGAACAGCAACCCGTAGTTGTTGGGGCACGTAGATCTTGTTTTCATGCCATAACAAGTTATTGCTAGAGAGTAAAGTGGTGTTTGAGGGATGTGGAGCTGAAGATGAAGCCTGCTTAAGTTGGGATAGAAGATCTTCCTGGAGCATAAGGAAATTTCCGGGCGCAAGGATGGTGTCTGTGGGTTGAGGAACTTCGGGTTCGCTGAACATCCGGGATAGCGCGTCGGGTTTGGTGTTCTTTGATCCGGGCCTATAGGTTATGTGGAAGGAAAATCTTGTAAAGAACAGTGCCCATCTGGCCTGACGCGGCTTCAGCCTCTTAGCAGTCTTTAAATACTCTAAGTTCTTGTGGTCGGTGTATACCAGAATGGGATGGGCTGCTCCCTCCAGGAGATAGCGCCATTCCTCAAGTGCGGCTTTGATAGCGAGTAACTCCCTGTCCCCGACATCATAATTCTTTTCCGCTTCAGACAATTTACGTGAGAAAAACGCCACTGGGTGCAATAAAGCCTTTGGGCCCTGTCTCTGAGAAAGGACTGCTCCCACTGCAACTTCGGATGCATCCACCTCAAGGATGTAGGGTAGCGCAGAATTAGGATGCTTCAGGACAGATGCTGACACAAACTGTTCTTTAAGGGAAGAAAATGCGGCCTGTGCCTCCGGAGTCCACTGGAACTTGATACCTTGTCTCGTTAATCTGGTGATTGGAGCGATGATTGTAGAAAATCCCTTGATGAATTTTCGATAAAAATTTGCAAACCCCACAAAGCGTTGAATTCCTCTTTTATCAGTAGGGGCTGGCCAGTCCAGGATGGCCGAAACTTTTTGCGGATCCATCTTGATTCCATCCACCGAAATAATCAGCTCCAAAAACTGAATGCTGCGACGTTCAAACTCGCACTTCTCAGGTTTTGCGTACAAGCCGTGTTGGCGAAGCCGAGTGAGAACCTTCTTAACGTGCTCCCTGTGAGCTGGTAGAGAGGGGGAGAAAATTAAGATGTCGTCCAGATATACTAAAACAAACAGGTCGAGAAAATCTCTAAAGATATCATTCACAAAATGCTGGAAAGTCGCAGGAGCGTTACATAGCCCAAAGGGCATTACGAGATATTCAAAATGTCCGAAGCGGGTGCGGAAGGCAGTCTTCCATTCGTCCCCGCTTCGGATACGGACCAAATTATAGGCTCCGCGAAGATCCAATTTTGTGAAGATACTAGCTGATCCAAGGCGCTGGAATAATTCGGGTACCAAAGGCAGTGGGTACCGGTTCTTGACTGTAACTTTATTTAAGTCCCGGTAGTCAACACAAGGGCGGAGAGAATGGTCCTTCTTTTCTACAAAAAAGATTCCTGCCCCAGCTGGGGACGTAGAAGGACGTATGAACCCCTTTTTCAGATTGTCATCAATGTAAGTCCTGAGAGTCTCCAATTCCACTTCTGTTAAGGGAAATATTCTCCCGAAAGGGATTTCGGCTCCGGGAAGGATCTCAATTGGGCAATCGTAGGGTCTATGAGGGGGAAGTGTTTCTGCCCCTTTCTTGCTGAACACGTCCAGGAAGTCATGGTAGGTCTCAGGAACGTGCTGGCGAGTCTCAACATCGGTCTCCATACACATTAAATGGGGTGAAACCTTAGTTGATTCTTGAAAGCAGTGTTGACGACAATAGGGGGAGAAAAAGAAAATGTTTCCGGTGGACCAGTCTATTTGCGGGTTGTGTGCCCGAAGCCAGGGCATACCCAGTATGATAGGGAAAAGGGGAGATTCAATAATGTCCAGGCAGAGTTGTTCCTGATGGTTACCGGAAATAGTAGCAGTCAAAGGACATGTCTCTTGTGTCACTGGTCCTGATTTGATAGCTGACCCATCAGCAAGGTGTACAGACAACCCTTTCGCCCTGGGCCGTAAGGGCACTTGGAACTTTTGGGCAAACGATAAGTCCATAAATCCACTGCACGCTCCAGAATCAACTATTGCGGGGACTTGAATGTTCCCTCCGGGTAGCTGAAGAGAGACGGGAACAGCCAGGTGAGTAGCATTACTAGGCACAGCAGGTAAAACAGGAGAAGATACAGAAGAATGCTTACGGAATTTGGCAGGACAGGATCTCACGTAATGTCCGGGTTCTCCACAGTAAAGACACAGATTGTTGAGCTGCCGGCGTTGTCGTTCCTCGGTGGTGAGCGTTGGTCTAAGTAAGCCCAGTTGCATGGGTTCAGGCGTGTCAGCAGCAGGATGTGCAGGGGGATTAGGTATACGGGGTAACATCCAGACTGGTCGGGACGGCCCGGCAGCGCGTTCTGTTCTCCGTTCTCTCAAGCGTCTGTCTATCTGGATGGAGAGGTTGATAAGGGCTTCAAGAGTTGCTGGAACACCCACCCGGGCCAATTCATCCTTTAGAGGTTCAGAGAGTCCCATGCGAAACTGGTATTGCAGAGCGGCATCGTTCCAGGTAGTATCGGAACTCCAGCGCCGAAATTCAGACGCATAGTCCTCTGCCGCTCTGCGGCCTTGCTGAAGAGAATATAAAGCTGCTTCCGCTGTGGCCGCCTGTTGAGGATCCTCATAGAGCAAACCCATGGCTTGAAAAAATGTATTCAGATTATTAAGGCAGGCTTCCTTTTGCTCCAAAAGGCGGTGGGCCCAAGCCTGGGGCTCACCCAGTAGAAGGGAGATAACAAAACCCACCTTAGTGGATTCTAGAGAGAAAGTTCTGGGTTGAAGTGCAAAAAACAATTCACAGGCATTGCGAAAAGCTCTATACTTGCTGCGATTTCCCGAAAACCTCTCCGGAGTTGGGACCTTGGGTTCAGGGGGTAACATAACCACTGATGGCGCAGAAGAAGTTCCCGACACGGTAGGGCCTGTGGTAGATAAGACCTGGACACGCTCTTCCAATCGAGAATAGCCTTCTTGTAGAGATTTAACAGCCTGGGTAAGTCCAGCAAGATGACGGCATAAATCATCCATGGCCGAATCTCCCTGCGTGGGCTCAGACATGGCTGCCTGATACTGTCACGTACCTTTAAGCAGAGCCCGGAGTGCAGGGAGTGGCCTCTCGTAGACCTCTGACTCGAGAGACCCTGGTAGTGGTGACAGGGGCTCAGGAGCACAGAGGGGCACAAGTGCCTGACTGGATAGCAGGTGGTAGTGGCAGAAGACTGTTGAAGGAGGAGGTGTATTGTAGTCCAGTGTCTGAATGCAGGCAAAGGTGAGATAAGTTCCAGCAGACAGCAGAAGGGTTCCGGTAGTCCAGCAACGGCATACAAGTGATTACAGGAGGTGACAAACAACGGAGGGGTATTGTAGTCCAACAACGGATGCAGGTGTAATGGATAAGCGGAAGCGGAAGAGTCCAGTAGTCTGCGGCCAGAGGTAGAAGGCTACAAACGCAGAAGGAGTACAGCCAGATATTGCGGAGGACTGGGAGGTGTCCTGTAGTACAACAGCAAGCAACTTACAGTTGACGGATGGTGTAACAGTCCAGGTCAGGCACAGGCGGGCAGATCAGGTACAGAAACGGAATCCAGAAGAGTAGTCGGGTACAAGCCAAAGTCGGGGGGCAGGCAGCAAACAGCAGAGTCAGGAACAAGCCGGGTTCGATACGGATCAGGGTACAGGTACAGATACAGGTTCAGGTTCAGATTCAAATACGGATCACCAGGACGCACAGGAACGCTGTTGATCAGGCAGCAAGGCAGTGAGGCATGGATCCAGTTTAAATAGCGCTATTGGCGCCAATTTGCGTCAAACGGCCGCGCGCGCACGTGCACGCGCACGTGCACGCGCGCACCGCCGATCGCGGTAACGCTCCTGGAACTGGGCAAGAGATCTTCTGCGACTTTCGCCGCTTGGACGTCCGTGAGGAGGATCTTCCTGACACCGCCGCTTTGCTTCCGGCGCAGTTGGGAGAGCACATGGCGGAGAGAACACAGGTGCGCACTAATAATAGTTCCACTAACGAGGAGGAGGGTGAGGAAAGCCCGGAGCCTGAAACGTCCTGATCCAGGAAGAGAAGATTTAAGGCCTCAAATATGTCTTTTGGAGAGATGTTGGAGATGGTGGACATATTGAACAGGACCGACTATGATGGGAAGTATGGACCTTACCCAAACTCAAATATCAGAAAGGCCAAGATCATGAATAAAGTTGTGAAGAGTCTTCATAAGAATTTTGGGGTACACCGATCCATGGATCAACTGAGAAAACGCTGGTCAGACCTGAAACTGAGGGAGCACGAGCAGTACCTAAGGATCAAGTGTGTTCTTGACAAAAGTAAGTAGTTGTGTGTTCATATGATTATTATTGCTTGCATCCTGCTCCATGTGCTTTGAGTTCATGTTGTGCATTTTAAAATGGCCACTTTCAAGTTCATGGTTTCATTCGTTTGTAGGAAACATCGTTCTGCAGATAAGTATTCTAGCTGAACACAGTGTCCCCAATAATGTTATGACCTTGAAGCTCGGCCAAAATAAACAATTGGACAACGCTTCCAAACAATGTTTCATATTGTTAATTCTGCCCTCTGTGTGCTAATTCTTTATTTTTTTCCATTCTCATAAGGGAGAGAAGACTCGGCAAGTATGAGGACACCAGGGACCACATCCCTCCCAAAAGCAGAAACAGAGGAGCAGGAGGAGGAGGAAGGAGAGATCGTGGAGGTTGGGCAAATTGTCACCGCAACAGGTGAGTGTCGGAGAACACAGCTTCCGGTAAGCTCATCAATGTATCTCACCATATTTTTATTACATGGTGTGTTTTTTTTATTTGTTTTGTAGGTGATGTGGAAGAAGATTCCCGTTTTACCAGTGAAAGTGCCCAGATCCAGATTGGGGAGATAATGGGGTGCAATCGGGATTTGGAAAATATACAGCAAAACATCAATGATGTTAAAAATAAAATGAAGAACATCATTGATGTTTTGGGGAGAGTGTGAAACACACAAAACTAGATAGGGTTTTATTTTTGATATTTGAAAACAAAAATTTTGTATTTCTCGAAATTCCAAATTTGGAAGATGCACAGAGTGTGTAAACATGCGCTATCTCCCATCATGGGGGATCAATGTACGTGTTTTGTGTAAAGTGTCTGAGATGAAGGGGTTGCAGTCCCAAAGCATGTACATTGACCCCCCATGATGGAAGATAGCACATGTTGACACACTGTGTGCATCTTCCAAATTTGGAATTTTCAGGGATGACACCCCATGTGATGAAGGCAATATCAGCCCAGTTTGTACATACTCATGTCTGATATTGTCTTCACTTTTCAAAGTTGAACTTTGTAAGTTCCTGTGTTCTGTATTTTACGTTTTGATACATGCCTGTTTTCCCAAAAACACCAAGTAAACCAAATTTTGATTAAACTCTGGTTTTGAAACACACAATTTCTTGGTTTGATGTAAAAACCTTTTCGAAACGCACATGTGAATGTGCTTGGATTAAAAAGTTAAATTATCAACAATGTGTGGCTTCCTTTTTCATTGCACCAAAAATGTATTTGTAGTAAAATTTAAGTTTGTGCTGAGAAGGAGTGTGATTTACTAAAGGCAACTCCACTTTGCACTCCAAGTGCAGTTTCAGGTGTACTTTTGCAGTGCACTTGTAGTGCATAGTGGATGTGCCTTTAGTAAAAAACACTCACAGTGAGGTGTAAATGTGGACAATCATGCCATTTTCCTGCCATGGTGCAGAAAATAAGCACGATTTTGGTCAGTAATGCACTACATACATTAGTTACAAAAACAAGGTGTGTGTGTAGCAGACCCACAACATAATAACATTATCTGAAGAAGAGACTGTCCCCTCATCTCCCTCTGAACTTGGGTTTGCACTGTTGGTGAAAAAGGCACAACTTGAAAAAACCTAAATATAGCTAGGAGACACCTAAAACCAAGCCAAGCAGTAAATGAAGGAGTTTCAGATAAAAATGTATTCTTAAAATGCCGCTCAGACATTGTCTGGCATATCAATGGCCCCCCTACCCACAAAGTAGTCCATGTATTGTGTTCTAACCTCACGGGCGCTTTGGGGGGGCAAGCCAGGATGAGCATGTTCAAGGCCCGTGAGGTTATCTTCATTTTCCAGCAAGTCTGCTTCTTGGCCAACTGAGACCGCATAGTTCACAGAAACTTTTTTCAAAAAATTGTTCAGAACACAGCACGCCAGCACTATGTGATTTAGTTTGTATTCCGCCATGTGAATAGGCGTAAGAAAAATTGGAACCGGCTGGCCAGTATACCAAAAGCGTTCTCCACCACTCTTCGGGCTCTGGACAGGCGGAAATTTAAAATCCTCTGCTCTGGGGTGAG
Source organism: Lithobates pipiens (assembly GCF_037356315.1). Classification (NCBI taxonomy): domain Eukaryota; kingdom Metazoa; phylum Chordata; class Amphibia; order Anura; family Ranidae; genus Lithobates; species Lithobates pipiens. The sequence continues at coordinate 277,795,955 of NW_027507748.1, read as the reverse complement.
GGTCCTCATGGGGAAATGCCGAAAAGTTAGTAATTTGACAAATCAACATTGCAAGCATATTAGACACCAACATTTTTGGTCAAAATTTGTATAACATTTTGGGAACTGAGTACTTAAAGCCTAAAGTCTAATGTCCCCTTATGAGAGTCACCACCCCCCCATCCCTCCCCCACCCCCCATCTGATGGGCCCTTGCTAAAAAATGAGGGGGGGGATGTTTTGGACAGGTAACCCTCTCCACTTGATTGAGAGCTGAATGGCTAAATAATGTGTGCTACTTTGGGAAGCCCCTCCTTAGTTACACTATTGGCAGCCCACTGGACAGGTAAGAAGTGTCATAATACCAAAAAGAAAACAAAATGGAAGCACTTTTTCACATTCTGCTATTACATATCCAGATAATTAATAGGTTTAAAAAAAAATTTGAGCATCAAAAAGGTAGGTAGAGTGTGTATTGGGTTTGGTAAAGCCATCAGATAGAGAATTGCTATCAGCTGAGCTAGCAGTTGGGGGGAGGGGGGTTCTTAATGAGTTTGGCACAACCCCAAAAAAAAAAAATGTCACTCTGCATGAATTGAAGCACACACATCACATTTGTAGACATTTTAGGGGGTGTTTAGGGGAAAGCAATACTATGGAGCTGCCAAAAGACATTGTTAAGTGACTAGACTATAGTTTTATGGGCCAAGAAGAGCATGGTGGGGAAGTTAGTGAGGCAAATAGGCCTGAGGACAAAGGGGCAGAGCATATGAATTAGAGCATATTGCAATGATGGTAATTAGGGAATGAGGAAAGAAATGCAAGACATTAGCAATCATGAAATACATAGAATGTGATGTTAAAGCATAAAACTTACCTTCATATAGTCCTTCTGCAGGACCTGAATGATGGCAGAACAGGTCTCTGGAATAATGATCCCCAGAGCCTGGGGGGAGATGCCTGTAGAGAACTTGAGGTCCTGAAGGCTTCTCCCAGTTGCCAAGTAGCGCAACGTGGCGATGAGCCTCTGCTCCGGAGTGATGGCTTTCCGCATGCAGGTATCCTGCCTGGTGATATAAGGGGTCAGCAAAGCCAGCAGACGGTGAAAAACGGGGTCCGTCACCCGGAGATAATTTCTGAAATCATCAGGATTATTCTCGCGGATCTCACGGAGCAAAGGCATGTGCGAGAACTGGTCACGCTGGCGCAACCAATTCTTGGTCCACAAACGCCTCCCCTCCCTGTTTGTGGACCGGGCTTGTGTCAAAGTAACAACCCCAACACGAAGCCCCTGCACAGCACAAACTCTACGACAAGGACGTAGACGAAACATGGTTTGAAAATGGTCGGCTCGTCAGAACGGACACCAGAAAGCACCGATAAACAGCAAGGCCTGAAAGAACGACCTGAATAGCAGAAGCAAGCAGACAATAAAAAATGCCTTTCAAACCGTACTATACCAAGATATAGTCCACAATGATCAACAAATACTTACTGACTGCACACACTGATTATCAGATACGCAAAGACAAGCACAAACTGAAGAGCAGTAGCGATCTGAATCACAAATCTAAAAAGCGCGAATCGTCTCTCACCAAACTTCTACTAACACGAGATCAGCAGAAGGAGCCCAAAGGGTGCCGGACGTGGTGCTGAACTTCCCTTTTCTAGTCCTGCCGTACACGGCTTACGTCACCGCGTTCTTGGCAACCGCAAAATCCGACAACTTGGTCCGACTGTGTGTATGCAACAGTTTCGGACACAACAGCCTGGTATGGTTCAGGAGGGAGGGTGCTCTCTCGTCTCCCCCTCTTTTCCTGCGGCCTGCCAGGTTGTGTGCTCGGATAAGGGTCTGGAATAGATTTTGAGGGGGACCCCTAAGCCATATATTTTTTGGCGCGGGGTTCCCCTTAAAATCCATACCAGACCTGAAGGGCCTGGTATGGAATTTCGGGGGACCCTCACACTTTTTTTTTCCTTAATTTCGTTTTTTTTCTTAATGCTAACATGATCTGTTCAACTTATGCAAATGCATTTACCTTGCTTGACATTTACTAAGATTTTGCCGGCACAGTGAACCAAAGCATTTGAAGGTGCGCAAATGCCGTTTGCGCATGTGCAGTGCATAAATTGAGTTCGTGCAGTTCTAAGTGTATTTGCAGGCGCAGCAGGCTTGTTCCGAGAAAGTTACTTTGTCATTCTATTTTGGGCATATTTGTTACTTGGACAGTTATAACTATACTTTCTCACATCACCCACATCAACCCCATAATATTGGCACTTCCACCTTCTTTAAATTCTGAGTTGAAGAATGCGTGCGCCATGTCTATAGCGGCGCACTGATCGCCGCCTCCCGTGCGCAGAGAATATAATAGTAAATGGGGAATTGTGCTGTGTTACAGGTCCAAATGTTTTGTGAATACGAAAACAGCCGTTGCACATCGGTGTGCGCCGCAACTCATGTCGCAAACCGTTTGTAAATCAGCCCTAATATGTACAATTTTACGTGTAGCGTACCACCTGAAAAAAATAAAAGGAGAAATACAAACAGTAACCTTATATTCTAAGAGCCGGTTCACACAGGGGCGACACGACTTTTAGGACGACTTTGTGAGGCAACTTGGAGACGACTTGAACAAGACTTAGATACGACCTGGGGCGACTTACAACACGACTTTAAGTTGCCCCAGGCCAGGCGACTTTAGACGTGGCCAATCAGAGAATGAGCTCTGAAGGGGAAACTTCACGCCAAATTTATTTTAAAAAAATTTGGCGTGGGTTCCCCCTCCGAGAGCATACTAGGCCCTTAGGTCTGGTATGGATTCTAAGGGGAACCCCCTACACCAAAAAACGGCATGGGGGCCCCCCAGATCCATACCAGACACTTATCCGAGCACGCTACCCGGCCGGCCAGGAAAGGGGGTGGGGATGAGCGAGAGCCCCCCTCCTGAGCCGTGCCAGGCCACGTGCCCTCAACATGGGGGGTGCCTTGGGGAAGAGGGGGCCGCGCGGCCCCTCCACCCAAAGCACCTTGTCCCGATGTTGATGAGGACAAGGGCCTCTTCCCGACAACCCTGGCCGTTGGTTGTCGGGGTCTGTGGGCGGGGGGCTTATTGGAATCCGGGAGCCCCATTTAATAAGGGGGCCCCCAGATCCCAGCCCCCCACCCTATGTGAATGAGTATGGGGTACAATGTACCCCTACCCATTCACCTGGGAAAATAAATGTACAAAAAAAACACAACACACAAGGGTTAAAATAGTTTATTGCACAGCTCGGGGGTCTTCTGTCCGTCTTAAGGGGTCTTCTCGCCAGGCTCCTCCGCTATCTTCTGCTAGCTCTTTTACTAGCGGTGGAGACCGGCTTTCTTCTTCATCGCCGCCCTCTTCTTCCGACTTCGTGGGTCTTGTCCCCCTCTTCGGGGGTCTTGTTCCCCTCTTTGGTTCTTCTTGCCGGGCCACCGCGCCTTCTTCTAGCTCTTTTACAGGCGGTGGCCCGGTCTTCTGTCGTCGCTGTCGCCGTCTTCTGTTCTTCTCTTCAGATGTTGCCTCGTCGCTGTCTCTGCTCACAATGACGGGGATGCGGTGCGCGGCGACTTATATAGGGACATCGCTGGATGATGTTCCCGCCCATTATGATGTTACAGTCCCAGCATACTCTTCAGAGCTGATAATTCCCGAGAGAGTCGCCTCCGTATAGACGGAGATCCGACTTGTAGGTGACCTCCATTGAAATCAACGGGTAACGGTCGCCTACAAGTCGGATTGAAGTAGTACAGGAACCTTTTCTGAAGTCGGAGCGACTTCAGTAGTGTGCATTAAGACGGCTCTCATTCACTTACATTGATTTTTATATGTTGTCCGACCTGAGGCGACTAGTGGCGACCTGAAGTTGGATCTGAGTCGCCCCTGTGTGAACCGGCTCTAACTATCTATCTACTATATACACCTGTAGGAAAAAAGTAGAAAATATTAGCATTTTTATACAAGCTGAAGTCACTGTCTCTCCTTAACCAAGGAAGACACAATGGGTGCAGGAATAGAGGTCGACCAATATAACGGCTTATATTTGGCGTTTTTTAATTAATCGGCATCGGCCGATTGTGCTCATAAAAAAGGCAGATTATAACTTCAGCGCGACTTGCAAATTACTTCTGTAATAGAAGTCAATGCAAATTGCCTGAAGTCTTTTGTGGAACTACTTGTCTCCTCTCTGGGCAATCTGCCAAGAAAAGACCAAAGAGATACAATGTTTATACTTATGAATGAGCTGAACTGTGTAGGAGTTCTCAGTTTAACCACTTAAAGACTGAGGCCGCGTACACACGCGGGGACTGTTCACTCAACTTTGTTCGTCAAACAGTTTCAGCGGACAGTCCGCTCAAAATTAGCATGGACGGACTTGGCCACACACGACGAACGAACAGTCCGCTGAAACCGTGCGCGATGACGTACATCACGTACGACGGGACTAGAAATAGGAAGTCCAAGACACAGCAAAGCACCCTTTGAGCTCCTTCTGCTGACTTTGCGTTAGTAGAAGTTTGGTTAGAGACGACTTCAGCTTAATTTGTCTGTTCACTACAGCGCAGTCTACCTGTGAGGTTTATATCTGTCTTTCGGTACGCGTGGATCAGTTGTACCTGTTATTAGGCGCTTCTGGTCCGCTCGTTTCTGGGTTTCAGGTCGTTCTTCATAGGTCTGGCTGTTCTTCAGTGCGTTCAGTTGAGCTTGTCTGTCCAGCCGACCGTTTGAAAGCCATGGAGAGTGGACGTACTCGGGAACGAGTTCGTGCTATATTGGGGCTTGGTGTTTTAGTTGTTATGAATTGTTTTTATTTAATGACTATTTTTTTTTTTTCCCCCTGTGTTTGACTCCCCAGTGTCCTTCCACGCCACAGGAATGGCAGACTGTGGCTTCCCAATTCGCTGCCCGTTGGGACTTTCCCAACTGCGGAGGGGCGATCAAAGGGAATCATGTGAGGATTGTGCCCCCACCCCATTCGGGGTCCTACTATTGGGATTATAAGGGGTTCCATAGTGTGGTGCTAATGGCGGTGGTGTCGGCACAATGTGACTTTCTTTATGTGGATGTGGGGAAGAACGGCCGGATGTCTGACGGAGGAGTCTTTAGGCAGACCGAGTTCTGCCACCGTCTTATCACTGGTGGCCTGGACTTGCCACCAGATGCCGAAAATGTGGAGGGTCTACCGTTTGTGTTTCTGGCTGATGAAGCGTTCGGTCTGAGTGAACATCTTATGAAACCCTTCCCCCAAAGGACCCTCACCCCGGAGAGGAGGGTTTTTAATTACCGGCTGGCCAGAGCAAGAAGGGTTGTGGAGAGTGCCTTTGACATTATGGCCAGCCGGTTCCGTCTGTTACTGACAGCCATCAACCTTGCAGAATATAAACTGAACTATGTGATTCTGTGCTGCTGCATTCTGCACAATTTTCTACGGAAATTTTCAGGTAACCAGTACCTGCAGCCTATTGGGCCTGAGGCCGGACTCATATTTCCAGAACTGACAGGGCTGGATCATGCCCTTCCTGGCTTAGCCCCCCAAACAGCACATGAGGTGCGTGACCGGTATGTCAGCTATTTTAAGGGTAGGGGGGCTATTCCAATGCCAGCTGAGCAATAAAAAATGTCTTTTTATGGAAATAGGACTTGCCTGTTCAAATTTTTAAGTTTGGTTCTTGTTTGCTTTTCACGTTGCTTGTCTCCTACATTGTCCTAATTCAGGGATATGCAATTGGACAACCTCCGGCTGGTGCAAAACTACAAGTCAATCATGCCTCTGGGTCTCATGCTTGTGGCTGTCAGTCTTGCTATGCTTCATGGGACTTGTAGTTCTGCAACAGCTGGATTTCCACTAATTGCATATTCCTGTCCTAGTGCATTTGTATAGCAAAGTGGTTTTTGACAATAGGAAATAAGGCCCTTTGTGACAGAAAACACAAAATGACTTCCCAAACTGGTATTGAGTTATTGAAAGAAGTAGACACACACACACACCTTTTTTTTTTTTTTTTGATTTTTTAATAGTGCACATTCCAACCAGTGCCTCTTTTTTAGATTATTTTTTTTTTTTTTTTTAATATTTTTTTTTTTTTTAAATTGTTTTTAGTTTTTTGAAAATTTTTTTTTTTTTAGATTTTTTTTTTTTTTTTTTTGTAAACATAGCAATATATAGATATATCTAAAATACAATTATCACAAAATAAAAAAAAAATAAAAACATATTTTTAACTATTTACATAAAACAATGGGTAATGGGTAAACATTAAAAACGTTTTTACAAGGGAATGAAGAACATGATCGATTGGGTTTTAGGGAAAAGGGGCTTAGATTCTCCCTAAAACATCGATCATGTTCTTCATTCCCTGCCTCATAGTAATCAGTTCTCTTTGGATGTTGAGAATCTGGTTCTCCATCCGGTCAATCTGCCCATTCCAGGCCATGATGTCACCAATTAGCCTCTGGGCACTGTCCGTGGAAAATGGCTCCGCGGCTTCTCCTACCACAACCAGATCATCACCTAAAAACATGTGTAGATAAAAAATTGGTTAAAATATACAGCCATTAATTGTTTACCTTAAGCTGGGTTGTCAGACACTCACTTTCACTTTGTGGGGTGTGTAACTCCACCTGCTCTTCCTCCTCCACATCTAGCCCTGGGCTGGGCTCATCCAGTGGAGCTACAGAGCTTGGTCCAGCGGAGGATACCGAGCTTGGCTGCTCCCTCGAGGACACTGGGCTGGGCAGCTCCAATACTGATGCGGGGCTGGGGCTAAGTGCCCAATCAGGCTGGCGAGGTCGGGGGGCCCTGGGCTGCTCCGCCTCTTGTCTGAGTCTTTGTTCCCCTATGAGAATGGAAAAAAAAAAAAGATACTTTTAAGCATAGTGATATTTGAGTTCAGAAATTTGAATATGAAACATTGGTTTGAAGTGGTGTATAATTATTAGCTGGTTATTACAAGATCCTAGTTTAATACATCCTTAAAATTACTTTTTTTTTTTTGTTAGGCTGTGTTCAGACTGCTGCGATGTGCGAACGCTGCAAATCTACTGTGGTTTCACGTGACGTGACAATTCAGTTTATCATGAACAATACAAAAAACTTAAACTAATTAAAATCTAATCCAATACCAGATAAATTTACACCATATACAAATTCATGCTATTTACGCCCACATATACGAACAACCATATGCGCTCATTACATGAACTATCAACTACACGAACGATCAAATCCGCCAGATTTACATACAACACCTACACGAACGATTACGAACAGATCCGCCAGATTTACGTGCAATACCTACACGAACGATTACGATCAAATCCGCCAGATTTACATTCAATACCTGCACGAACGATTACGGACAAATCCGCCAGATTCACATACAGTACCTACACGAACGATTACGATCAAAACCGCCAGATTCACATACAGTACCTACACGAACGATTATGTCCGACAGTCGCGATAGACTCTGAGTTTACTCACTTTTTTTCAGGGCCTTTTTGATGCGATGATATTGCTCCGGCTCCCTGGACTTGATGTCGGACCATCGTTTCCGGAGCTGGTCCTTGCCTCTTCGTACCCCAAATTTGTTGTACAAAGTTGTGACGACCTCCTCCAAGATGCCGCTTTTCCGGACATTTGGTTTGGGGTACGGGCCATGTTCCCCATCATAGTCCTCCCTTGTTAATATAGCCACCATCTCCACCATCTCTTCAAAGGCCATATTGGTGGCCTTATATCTCCTCCTTGCTCCAGAAGCATGGGGGCCATGGCTTTCCTCCGCGCTGCTCACGCTGCTCGTTGAAATTGCATCCGCCATTTTCTCCTATCATTCACCCACAGCGGAACGAGGGTAAAAGGGGCGGGGAAATACGGTCACAAGGAACGTCAGGGGCGGGCGACGCAGGCGGAGCCTAAGCGCACGCGCTGTATGTGTAAAACGCGAGCCCGTACGCTTGTCCGAACAGAAGCAGCGAGTGCTACACGCGACGGTAAGATAGTTATCGTTGTATTTTCGTTTAATTTAAAGCCTGCGTTAGGAATGTGTATATTGAAATTTAAGCTTATTGATGTTTGATTGATTTTTAAGTGGGTTGGTGATTGAGTGATTCTTTGTTTTTTACACAGGATGAGCTCACCCAGGAGGAGGCCGGGACCAGTGGTATGGAGGAGGAGGCCGGGACCAGCCACACACAAGAGCTAGCTGGGCCCAGCAGGAGTCGGACTGAAAGCCAGGTCCCTCCCCTCCGCCTAGCCAGCAAAAGGCCCAGGAGGATGACCCGTACAGAGGAGGAGTCCTTGGCGCTTATACGCCAAGCCACACAAGTTCTGTCCAAACCCCCCAATCCGGAGGAGGCCTATGCCACTTATCTGGCTAGTAAGCTACTTGAAATGGACAAACCACAGCGCAACTTGTGTGAAGCAATATTTTTTGATGCCACCCAACGGGGTCTGAAGGGTGAGCTCACACCCACCACCAAGCTTTACAACGCAGACCCTACTGCTCCTCCTCCTCCTCCTCCTCCTCCTACCACAAGTCCACCACCAGAGGCACAGCCTCCAGCGACGCGTGGAGGGAAGGCTAGACGGAAGAGTCGCAAGTGACTGCCTGGCTTCAGTCTGCTCTGAAAGAAGACGCAGGCTGTTGTAGTACCACAGTCTGGGGACATAGATCTCATCTGCTGCTGTTCCTGGTCTTTGGGATTCTAGGACCTGGTTGTGCTCCCTATTTACATGCTACACAGGTTCGGAATTTTGGTGGCCACTCACTTGATGTGTGCCTGGGGGACAAAAGGCTTCACAAACGTCAAAATTGTCTCCAGTGTTGCCTCCCTCTTGATTTAGTTTTGTTCTGAGGAAAAATAAAAATTTATTATTTCAAAAAACTATTGTATGTTTATTTTTATTTTTTTTATTTTTTTTATTTTGGCTTAAAAAACAAAGTTTATTTGTGAGTAGGCAGATACATGTCAAAAGACTCTGGGGGTTATTTACAAAACACACGTTCATGTAAATATGCTAACTTCAAGTGCAATTTTTAAAGCACTGCTAGTGCACTTGGAAGTGCAGTCGCTGTAAATTTGAGGCTTAACATTTGAAATGAGGGGAAGCTCTGCTGATTTTGAACATGCAATCATGTGTAAGCTAAAATGCTGGTTTGGGTATCTATCTATCTATCTATCTATCTATCTATCTATCTATCTATCTATCTCTACTTGCATAGTCCTGCTTGGCCCCAAAAAATGCAAGTCCATCTTGTTTCAAACCCCCCACAAAAAAAAAACCAAAAAAAAAAAACCAAAAAAAAAAAAAATATGACAATAGTAGTTCCAAAAATATATAGTAATAGATAAATTCTAATTTTTTTTCAGAAATAAATATAAATAAATATATATATATATATATATATATATATATATATATATATATATATATATATATATATATATATAAATTTTTGGTTTTTTTTTATTTTATATATTTTTTTTTAAGATAGACACACACACACATATATATATATATATATATATATATATATATATATATATATTGTAAGGGATCTTCCCGGGGTAGGGTGTGTTTGGACACAGTTCACAGCAGACTTGGACTTTATAAAGCAGACCTTGGCGTTTATTCGTGGTACAAACAGTCCAACAAACAAAATATACAGCAACACCGTGCTTCTTGTGTATAACAGGAACAAAATAATAACAAAAACAAACAACCTAGCCCGGCTGGGCGCTTACTAACAGGTTCTTCTCACCTATCTGACACTTATAAACACAGCGTCTTTCGCCTGGATATCGCAGGGTGGCTTTTAGCTCCAGCAGTGGCTGTGCTTGCAGCTTCCTCAAACACACAGACTGTTCGTTTCCCTGGCTGAGAGCAAACACCTGCAGGCCCGCAGAGCCTTTACCTTCCCAGGCTAATTTAGGATCAAAGCTCACCTGATCCAAAACCCAGAACTGGAACGAGGGATGGGGGGTGTGAAATGACAGGTCCCTCTACCAAACCTACCTGCCATTCCATATAAACCCAGGCCCGGCAAGATTAAATAACAACTCAGCAGCATATTGCTGCTGAGAAACTGATCCATCCTGGACTTACCATCTCACACTGTGTAGCAACCTAGGTGAGATGTACACCCCCTCAACCACTTCTCCAGTGACATGTCTACATATCCCCCCCCTCTTTTTCAGACCGGAGGGCTGAGCCTTTTGTCCCCACAGACAACTCACCCTCGACAATGCGTCAGCATTTGCCTGTAATTTCCCTGGCCTGTGTTCCACTGTGAAATTAAAGTTTTGTAAGGACAGAAACCATCTAGTCACTCTTGCATTTCTCTCCTTGTTTAACTTCATCCATGTTAGGGGGGCATGGTCTGTCACCAACTTGAATTTCCTGCCTAGCAAGTAATACTTTAAAGATTCTAGGGCCCACTTCACTGCCAAACATTCTCGCTCCACAATGGCATAATTTTTCTCGGCCGGGGTTAGTTTTCTACTCAAGTACGTCACCGGATGCTCCTCACCATTCACTACTTGTGAGAGTACTGCACCTAAGCCTGTGTTAGAGGCATCTGTCTGGACCAGAAATTCTCGCCTGAAATTGGGGGTAACTAACACAGGTGGTTGGCACAAGGCAGACTTAAGGCTTTGGAAAGCCTTCTCGGCCTCTGGGGTCCACGTGACCATTGCTGTCTTTCCGCCCTTTGTCAAGTCAGTTAGTGGAGCAGCAACTGAGGCAAAGTTCGGCACAAATCTACGGTAATAACCGGTAATACCCAGGAAAGCTCTAACCTGTTTCCTTGTCAGGGGTCTAGGCCAATTCTGTATTGCCTCAATTTTATTTAGCTGTGGCTTAATCAATCCTCTCCCAACAATGTAGCCCAGATATTTGGCCTCTTCTAGGGCTAGAGCACACTTCTCGGCATTTATGGTCAACCCTGCATCACTTATGGTATCCAACACGGCCTGTACCTTACAGAGGTGACTTTCCCAATCAGGGCTAAAAATGACCACATCATCGAGGTAGGCGGCTGAGTAATCCCGATGTGGTCGCAGAATCAAGTCCATCAACCTCTGGAAAGTTGCAGGCGCTCCATGTAACCCGAATGGCATCACTACATACTGGAATAGCCCATCAGGGGTGGAGAATGCAGTTTTCTTTTTAGCCTCGCCAGAAAGTGGAATCTGCCAGTAGCCCTTTGTGAGATCGAGGGTGGTTATGTACCTGGCGTTACCTAACTTCTCAATCAACTCATCTACCCTGGGCATAGGATAAGCATCGAACTTGGAGATCTCATTCAACTTTCTGAAATCGTTACAGAACCTCCAAGTTCCATTGGGCTTTGGGATTAGCACAATCGGGCTGGACCATTCACTCTGTGACACCTCAATTACCCCCAGATCAAGCATACGTTTTACCTCGTCAGATACGGCTTTCCTACGTGCCTCCGGTATCCTATAGGGCTTTAGGTTTACTCTGCTTCTAGGCTCAGTTTCAATGTGATGATGGATGAGGTGAGTACGCCCTGGGAGGTCAGAGAACTTGTTTTTGTTTTTCTGTAAAAATTCCAGAGCCTCCTGTTTCTGTGACACTGATAGAGCATCACCTACTTTGACTGGAGGGATTGGTGGTGACAAATTATTAACAGTGTTTGTCGCCACCAAGGATTCCCTGTCTTTCCAGGGCTTGATCAAGTTTATGTGATAAACTTGGAAAGGCTTCCTTCTACCTGGTTGGTGCACCTTGTAGTTCACCTCACTGATCTTTTCAACAATTTCATAAGGACCTTGCCACTTCGCTAAGAATTTACTCTCAACAGTGGGGACTAGTATGAGGACCCTATCGCCTGGGTTGAATGTCCTGATTCTTGCGGACCGGTTGTAAATTCTACTTTGGGCCTCTTGAGCTCTCTGGAGGTGTTCCCTTACCAGGGGCATTACAGTGGCTATACGGTCCTGCATTTGTGCTACATGCTCAATAACACTCTTGTATGGGGTGGACTCACTCTCCCATGTCTCTTTTGCAATGTCCAGTAGACCCCTAGGGTGACGACCATAGACCAACTCGAATGGTGAGAACCCTGTGGATGCTTGGGGCACCTCCCTAATAGCAAACATGAGGTAGGGTAATAAATGATCCCAGTCACGACCATCTTTTCCCACCACTTTCTTCAACATATGTTTCAAAGTTTTATTAAATCTCTCCACCAATCCGTCCGTCTGGGGGTGGTATACAGAGGTACGGATGTGTGAGACTTTAAATAGTTTGCATAATTCCTTCATCAGTTTTGACATAAATGGCGTACCTTGGTCAGTTAGGATTTCTTTGGGGATCCCAGTCCTAGAGAACATATAAAACAACTCACGTGCAATTGTTTTAGATGCAGTGTTTCTTAAGGGTACAGCCTCAGGATAGCGGGTCGCATAATCTAGGACTACCAAAATATACTGGTGTCCTCTAGCTGACTTTACCACGGGACCCACTAAATCCATGGCAATACGCTCAAAAGGCACCTCTATAATAGGGAGCGAAACCAAAGGACTGCGAAAATGTGACACTGGGGCACTAACCTGACATGTGGGGCACGACTCGCAGTATTTTTTAATGTCATCATATATCGCCGGCCAAAAAAACCTCTGGAGAACCCTCTCTCGCGTTTTGTCAGTCCCCAAGTGTCCTCCAAGAACATGGTTATGTGCCATGTCAAGCACCTGACGCCGGTACGGCTTAGGTACCAGAAGCTGTTCCACAATCTCATCCTTAACCTTATTGACTCTATAAAAAAGATCATTAGTCACCGAAAAATGTGGAAATCTTTTTTCAGCATCTGGTTCCTGAGGTACCCCATTCATAACAGCAACCTGCTCTCTCGCATTTTTGAGAGTGGGGTCCTGTAATTGTGCAGCGCCAAAATTATCCCTAGACACCTCTAAGTCTAGTATATTTTGCTCAGTGGGAGGAGCCTCCTCCTCCCCAGCCAGGACCTGCAAAGGAGAACAATCATTTTCATCCTGCACACTTCTATCATTCACAGGGGACAAAGCAACCCCCTTAGAGGTATCCCCACTCCTTTTGGGGATTTTTCTTTTTTCCCAGAGAGCCCAGAATAATGGAAAATCGCGCCCCAATATTACATTATGCATGAGGTTTTTTACCACACCCACTTCATATTGTACGGTGCCTTGTTCAGTCCCGACTTTAGCCAGCACTATAGGGTACACTTTTGTATCACCATGTATGCACACAACACTCATATGCTTTTTAGACTCTAAGTCCCCAGCCACCAGGCAAGCATGCACCAAGGTTACGAGGCTTCCCGAGTCCATTAACGCCTCAACGGGAAGGTCATTGATTGTAATATTGCAGATTTGCGGTTCAGTCTCTAGTCCAGGAACTGCAGCACAAGATGGTTCCGCAAACAGCGACTGACGCCGGCTAGCGTCACACTCCATGGGTTCAGTGGTAAGAGGGCAATGGGCAGACACGTGTCCCGCCTCATGGCATCTCCAACACTGGATAGGGCCTGGTCTCTTTGGCAGGGAGTCCTTTTCAGAGCCCCTTAGCCACCCGGGACCATCACCAGTCTTTTGTCCCTGAGACACCACTTGAGCCCTTTTCCCTCCATCAGCACCCCTCCACACTCCCCCAATAGATGGAAGTCTCTTACCAGCTGACGGCACAGATCTGGCGCTCCGGGGAGGTGAAGATGCTGCAGGAACATCACGGAGGTAGTCCTCAGTCGCCTGGAACCTCTCCACAAGGTTGACAAGTTAGTTTGCATTCTTAGGATCACCTTGTCCCACCCAGCGTTGCAGGTCAGTAGGAAGCGCTCGGAGGTAGTGATCCATCACGACCTTCTCTAGGATTTGTGCAGGAGTAGAAGTGTCTGGCTCCAACCACTTTCTTGCCAAATGGATTAGGTCATACATCTGGGACCTCGCTGATTTGTCCAGACTGTAGCTCCAGTTGCGTACCCTCCGGGCACGGACTGCAGTAGTAACTCCTAGTCGGGCAAGTATCTCCTCTTTTAGCCGAGTATAGTCCTTAACCTCTTGCTCACTGAGGTCATAGTAGGCCTTTTGAGGTTCACCTGTTAAATAGGGCGCAATTACCTCTGCCCACTCAGCGGCTGGTAACATCTCTCGCTCAGCCACGCGCTCAAATACTGTTAAATAGGCCTCAACATCGTCCTCAGCAGTCATCTTTTGCAGCGCTTTCTGCACAGTCCTTCTCCCAAAAAAAATCTCTGGAGCGGCTCCCATCACTGTGGGTGGATTAGCAACCACAGGCGCCTCTCGATTTACTATCAGGTGCTCGATAAGTTGTTGTTGGCTTTGGCGCAAAGCTTGCAACTCTTCCTTATGCATCTGCTGTTGTGCAGCCATGGACTGTTCATGTCGTCTATTGGCCTCTGTCTGAGCCTGCTGTTGTTGCAAACTCACTTGCATAAACTGCTTCAGCATCTCCTCCATGTTGCTGGACTGTTCTTGGAGTGTAGTTGCAGCTTTCACCCAGGACATCAGCAGCTGTAGCCAAGTCTGTCCACACCGTTGCCCCTAGCAACCGTGTTGCCCGCTACCTCCACCAATTGTAAGGGATCTTCCCGGGGTAGGGTGTGTTTGGACACAGTTCACAGCAGACTTGGACTTTATAAAGCAGACCTTGGCGTTTATTCGTGGTACAAACAGTCCAACAAACAAAATATACAGCAACACCGTGCTTCTTGTGTATAACAGGAACAAAATAATAACAAAAACAAACAACCTAGCCCGGCTGGGCGCTTACTAACAGGTTCTTCTCACCTATCTGACACTTATAAACACAGCGTCTTTCGCCTGGATATCGCAGGGTGGCTTTTAGCTCCAGCAGTGGCTGTGCTTGCAGCTTCCTCAAACACACAGACTGTTCGTTTCCCTGGCTGAGAGCAAACACCTGCAGGCCCGCAGAGCCTTTACCTTCCCAGGCTAATTTAGGATCAAAGCTCACCTGATCCAAAACCCAGAACTGGAACGAGGGATGGGGGGTGTGAAATGACAGGTCCCTCTACCAAACCTACCTGCCATTCCATATAAACCCAGGCCCGGCAAGATTAAATAACAACTCAGCAGCATATTGCTGCTGAGAAACTGATCCATCCTGGACTTACCATCTCACACTGTGTAGCAACCTAGGTGAGATGTACACCCCCTCAACCACTTCTCCAGTGACATGTCTACATATCCCCCCCCTCTTTTTCAGACCGGAGGGCTGAGCCTTTTGTCCCCACAGACAACTCACCCTCGACAATGCGTCAGCATTTGCCTGTAATTTCCCTGGCCTGTGTTCCACTGTGAAATTAAAGTTTTGTAAGGACAGAAACCATCTAGTCACTCTTGCATTTCTCTCCTTGTTTAACTTCATCCATGTTAGGGGGGCATGGTCTGTCACCAACTTGAATTTCCTGCCTAGCAAGTAATACTTTAAAGATTCTAGGGCCCACTTCACTGCCAAACATTCTCGCTCCACAATGGCATAATTTTTCTCGGCCGGGGTTAGTTTTCTACTCAAGTACGTCACCGGATGCTCCTCACCATTCACTACTTGTGAGAGTACTGCACCTAAGCCTGTGTTAGAGGCATCTGTCTGGACCAGAAATTCTCGCCTGAAATTGGGGGTAACTAACACAGGTGGTTGGCACAAGGCAGACTTAAGGCTTTGGAAAGCCTTCTCGGCCTCTGGGGTCCACGTGACCATTGCTGTCTTTCCGCCCTTTGTCAAGTCAGTTAGTGGAGCAGCAACTGAGGCAAAGTTCGGCACAAATCTACGGTAATAACCGGTAATACCCAGGAAAGCTCTAACCTGTTTCCTTGTCAGGGGTCTAGGCCAATTCTGTATTGCCTCAATTTTATTTAGCTGTGGCTTAATCAATCCTCTCCCAACAATGTAGCCCAGATATTTGGCCTCTTCTAGGGCTAGAGCACACTTCTCGGCATTTATGGTCAACCCTGCATCACTTATGGTATCCAACACGGCCTGTACCTTACAGAGGTGACTTTCCCAATCAGGGCTAAAAATGACCACATCATCGAGGTAGGCGGCTGAGTAATCCCGATGTGGTCGCAGAATCAAGTCCATCAACCTCTGGAAAGTTGCAGGCGCTCCATGTAACCCGAATGGCATCACTACATACTGGAATAGCCCATCAGGGGTGGAGAATGCAGTTTTCTTTTTAGCCTCGCCAGAAAGTGGAATCTGCCAGTAGCCCTTTGTGAGATCGAGGGTGGTTATGTACCTGGCGTTACCTAACTTCTCAATCAACTCATCTACCCTGGGCATAGGATAAGCATCGAACTTGGAGATCTCATTCAACTTTCTGAAATCGTTACAGAACCTCCAAGTTCCATTGGGCTTTGGGATTAGCACAATCGGGCTGGACCATTCACTCTGTGACACCTCAATTACCCCCAGATCAAGCATACGTTTTACCTCGTCAGATACGGCTTTCCTACGTGCCTCCGGTATCCTATAGGGCTTTAGGTTTACTCTGCTTCTAGGCTCAGTTTCAATGTGATGATGGATGAGGTGGGTACGCCCTGGGAGGTCAGAGAACTTGTTTTTGTTTTTCTGTAAAAATTCCAGAGCCTCCTGTTTCTGTGACACTGATAGAGCATCACCTACTTTGACTGGAGGGATTGGTGGTGACAAATTATTAACAGTGTTTGTCGCCACCAAGGATTCCCTGTCTTTCCAGGGCTTGATCAAGTTTATGTGATAAACTTGGAAAGGCTTCCTTCTACCTGGTTGGTGCACCTTGTAGTTCACCTCACTGATCTTTTCAACAATTTCATAAGGACCTTGCCACTTCGCTAAGAATTTACTCTCAACAGTGGGGACTAGTATGAGGACCCTATCGCCTGGGTTGAATGTCCTGATTCTTGCGGACCGGTTGTAAATTCTACTTTGGGCCTCTTGAGCTCTCTGGAGGTGTTCCCTTACCAGGGGCATTACAGTGGCTATACGGTCCTGCATTTGTGCTACATGCTCAATAACACTCTTGTATGGGGTGGACTCACTCTCCCATGTCTCTTTTGCAATGTCCAGTAGACCCCTAGGGTGACGACCATAGACCAACTCGAATGGTGAGAACCCTGTGGATGCTTGGGGCACCTCCCTAATAGCAAACATGAGGTAGGGTAATAAATGATCCCAGTCACGACCATCTTTTCCCACCACTTTCTTCAACATATGTTTCAAAGTTTTATTAAATCTCTCCACCAATCCGTCCGTCTGGGGGTGGTATACAGAGGTACGGATGTGTGAGACTTTAAATAGTTTGCATAATTCCTTCATCAGTTTTGACATAAATGGCGTACCTTGGTCAGTTAGGATTTCTTTGGGGATCCCAGTCCTAGAGAACATATAAAACAACTCACGTGCAATTGTTTTAGATGCAGTGTTTCTTAAGGGTACAGCCTCAGGATAGCGGGTCGCATAATCTAGGACTACCAAAATATACTGGTGTCCTCTAGCTGACTTTACCACGGGACCCACTAAATCCATGGCAATACGCTCAAAAGGCACCTCTATAATAGGGAGCGAAACCAAAGGACTGCGAAAATGTGACACTGGGGCACTAACCTGACATGTGGGGCACGACTCGCAGTATTTTTTAATGTCATCATATATCGCCGGCCAAAAAAACCTCTGGAGAACCCTCTCTCGCGTTTTGTCAGTCCCCAAGTGTCCCCCAAGAACATGGTTATGTGCCATGTCAAGCACCTGACGCCGGTACGGCTTAGGTACCAGAAGCTGTTCCACAATCTCATCCTTAACCTTATTGACTCTATAAAAAAGATCATTAGTCACCGAAAAATGTGGAAATCTTTTTTCAGCATCTGGTTCCTGAGGTACCCCATTCATAACAGCAACCTGCTCTCTCGCATTTTTGAGAGTGGGGTCCTGTAATTGTGCAGCGCCAAAATTATCCCTAGACACCTCTAAGTCTAGTATATTTTGCTCAGTGGGAGGAGCCTCCTCCTCCCCAGCCAGGACCTGCAAAGGAGAACAATCATTTTCATCCTGCACACTTCTATCATTCACAGGGGACAAAGCAACCCCCTTAGAGGTATCCCCACTCCTTTTGGGGATTTTTCTTTTTTCCCAGAGAGCCCAGAATAATGGAAAATCGCGCCCCAATATTACATTATGCATGAGATTTTTTACCACACCCACTTCATATTGTACGGTGCCTTGTTCAGTCCCGACTTTAGCCAGCACTATAGGGTACACTTTTGTATCACCATGTATGCACACAACACTCATATGCTTTTTAGACTCTAAGTCCCCAGCCACCAGGCTAGCATGCACCAAGGTTACGAGGCTTCCCGAGTCCATTAACGCCTCAACGGGAAGGTCATTGATTGTAATATTGCAGATTTGCGGTTCAGTCTCTAGTCCAGGAACTGCAGCACAAGATGGTTCCGCAAACAGCGACTGACGCCGGCTAGCGTCACACTCCATGGGTTCAGTGGTAAGAGGGCAATGGGCAGACACGTGTCCCGCCTCATGGCATCTCCAACACTGGATAGGGCCTGGTCTCTTTGGCAAGGAGTCCTTTTCAGAGCCCCTTAGCCACCCGGGACCATCACCAGTCTTTTGTCCCTGAGACACCACTTGAGCCCTTTTCCCTCCATCAGCACCCCTCCACACTCCCCCAATAGATGGAAGTCTCTTACCAGCTGACGGCACAGATCTGGCGCTCCGGGGAGGTGAAGATGCTGCAGGAACATCACGGAGGTAGTCCTCAGTCGCCTGGAACCTCTCCACAAGGTTGACAAGTTAGTTTGCATTCTTAGGATCACCTTGTCCCACCCAGCGTTGCAGGTCAGTAGGAAGCGCTCGGAGGTAGTGATCCATCACGACCTTCTCTAGGATTTGTGCAGGAGTAGAAGTGTCTGGCTCCAACCACTTTCTTGCCAAATGGATTAGGTCATACATCTGGGACCTCGCTGATTTGTCCAGACTGTAGCTCCAGTTGCGTACCCTCCGGGCACGGACTGCAGTAGTAACTCCTAGTCGGGCAAGTATCTCCTCTTTTAGCCGAGTATAGTCCTTAACCTCTTGCTCACTGAGGTCATAGTAGGCCTTTTGAGGTTCACCTGTTAAATAGGGCGCAATTACCTCTGCCCACTCAGCGGCTGGTAACTTCTCTCGCTCAGCCACGCGCTCAAATACTGTTAGATAGGCCTCAACATCGTCCTCAGCAGTCATCTTTTGCAGCGCTTTCTGCACAGTCCTTCTCCCAAAAAAAATCTCTGGAGCGGCTCCCATCACTGTGGGTGGATTAGCAACCACAGGCGCCTCTCGATTTACTATCAGGTGCTCGATAAGTTGTTGTTGGCTTTGGCGCAAAGCTTGCAACTCTTCCTTATGCATCTGCTGTTGTGCAGCCATGGACTGTTCATGTCGTCTATTGGCCTCTGTCTGAGCCTGCTGTTGTTGCAAACTCACTTGCATAAACTGCTTCAGCATCTCCTCCATGTTGCTGGACTGTTCTTGGAGTGTAGTTGCAGCTTTCACCCAGGACATCAGCAGCTGTAGCCAAGTCTGTCCACACCGTTGCCCCTAGCAACCGTGTTGCCCGCTACCTCCACCAATTGTAAGGGATCTTCCCGGGGTAGGGTGTGTTTGGACACAGTTCACAGCAGACTTGGACTTTATAAAGCAGACCTTGGCGTTTATTCGTGGTACAAACAGTCCAACAAACAAAATATACAGCAACACCGTGCTTCTTGTGTATAACAGGAACAAAATAATAACAAAAACAAACAACCTAGCCCGGCTGGGCGCTTACTAACAGGTTCTTCTCACCTATCTGACACTTATAAACACAGCGTCTTTCGCCTGGATATCGCAGGGTGGCTTTTAGCTCCAGCAGTGGCTGTGCTTGCAGCTTCCTCAAACACACAGACTGTTCGTTTCCCTGGCTGAGAGCAAACACCTGCAGGCCCGCAGAGCCTTTACCTTCCCAGGCTAATTTAGGATCAAAGCTCACCTGATCCAAAACCCAGAACTGGAACGAGGGATGGGGGGTGTGGAATGACAGGTCCCTCTACCAAACCTACCTGCCATTCCATATAAACCCAGGCCCGGCAAGATTAAATAACAACTCAGCAGCATATTGCTGCTGAGAAACTGATCCATCCTGGACTTACCATCTCACACTGTGTAGCAACCTAGGTGAGATGTACACCCCCTCAACCACTTCTCCAGTGACATGTCTACAATATATATATATATATATATATATATATATATATATATATATATATATATATATATATATATATATATATATATATATATATATATATATATATATATATTTTTTTTTTTTTTTTAGGGTTTTTTTTTTTCTTTTTTTTTTAAATTTGGAATATATTTTTTCTATAATTGGAAGATTAATCATAGGATGAGGATGAATAAAAACATGTAGTATAACTCTGTGTGAATATAAGCAGCAAAGCTACTTCACTTTTCTTGCATTACGAAGAAGAAAAGAACGGGCTATATTAAAAAACCACAAAATTAGCAGCATGACGAATATGCTAGCTTCAATACGAACACTAGTTTTACAAGACCGAGCGCTTCCGCCCTGTAAATTCTTTCTGAGTATGCGCGGAACTTAGTTTGACGAACAAGCCTACACACGAGCGGACTGTCCGCTCAAACCAAGTTTCAGCGGACAGTTTTTCGGAATTTCCGAAAAACTTTGTTCGTCAGACTGTCCGCTGAAACTGTCCGCTGAAAGCCCACACACGAGCGAACACGAGCTGTCTGTTCAGCGGACAAAGTTGAGCGAACAGTCCCCGCGTGTGTGTACGCGGCCTGAATCTTTTCTGACACTTGTTGCTTACAAGTAAAAATCCTGTATTTTCTACTAGGAAATCACTTAGAACCCTCAAAAATGATATATTTTTTTTTGCAGAGACCCTAGGGAATGAAATAGCAATTGTTGCAATATTTTATGTCAGATGGTATTTGCGCAGCAGTCTTTCATATGTCATTTTTTGCAAACAATACACTAATGATTTAAAAAAATAAAATAAAACTGTAAAGTTAGCCCATTTTATCTAAATTATACGTACAAGTGAACTGATTGGAAGTTTGTTTTATTTAATAAATGTAAGAAATTTTCCGTATCACTTATTACTTAAGGCTGCTTTCACACTGGAGCAGGTGGGTATTGACTGTAAAACGCTGCTAGTTTTAGCGGCACTTTACCGTCATTTTAGCGGCGCTATTCAGCTGCTACCGGGCCCTTATAACCCAGCTATCGGCCGAGGAAGGGGTTAAATGCGGCAGTGAAGCGCTGCTGCCAAATCGCATTTCAATGGCCAGGAGTGGTGGAGGAGCTCCAAAGATGCTGCTTTCAGGACTTTTTTTTAATGTCCTGCCAGCGCATTGCCTCAGTGTGAAAGCACTCGGGCTTTCATACAGACTGCAGGGGAGCCGTTTTGCAGGCACTTTATAGGTGTTATTTTTAGCCCAAAAGCACCTGAAAAACACCCCAGTGTGAAAGGTGTCAAACATATCGGCCCAAAAATATCGGCATCATGTATCGGCCATCGGCCTCCGTGATTTCTAAATATCAGCATCGGCCAGAGCAAAACCCATATCGGTCGACCTCTATGCAGGAACCCCTGAAAGAGAGAAAAATAGACAGCATAGAAACCAGTGGAGGCTGGTGCTCCATTTTTTGTGGGGGGGCGCAAAAAGGCCCTAACCAAACCCACCCCCCCCGTCACTCGCCCGCAATAGGGCCTACAGATTTAGACACTGGGTGAGAGAGATAGAAAGACAGGTAGATATTGGGTGGGAGGGGGAGAATGAGAGAGATAGATAGATAGATAGATAGATAGATAGATAGATAGATAGATACTGGGTGAGATAGATAGATAGATAGATAGATAGATAGATACTGGGTGAGATAGATAGATAGATAGATAGATAGATAGATAGATAGATAGATATACTGGGTGAGATAGACAGATAGATAGATATACTGGGTGAGATAGATAGATAGATACATAGATAGATAGATAGATAGATAGATACATAGATAGATACATAGATAGATACATAGATGGATATAGTGGGATAGATAGATAGATACTGGGTGAGATAGATAGATATAGTGTGTGAGAGAGATAGATAGAGATACTGGGTGAGATAGATAGATATAGTGCGTGAGAGAGATAGATAGATAGATAGATAGATATAGTGTGTGAGATAGATATAGATATAGTGAGAGATATAGATATATACATATATATAGAGAGAGAGAGATACTGGGTGAGATAGATAGATATAGTGGGTGAGATAGCTAGATAGATATAGTGGGTGAGTGAGATAGATAGATAGATAGATAGATAGATAGATACTGGGTGAAATAGATAGATAGATGGATATAGTGGGATAGATACTGGGTGAGATAGATGGATATAGTGGGATAGATAGATAGATACTGGGTGAGATAGATAGATACAGTGGTGTGAAAAAGTGTTTGCCCCCTTCCTCATTTCCTGTTCCTTTGCATGTTTGTCACACTTAAGTGTTTCGGAACATCAAACCAATTTAAACAATAGTCAAGGACAACACAAGTAAACACAAAATGCAATTTGTAAATGAAGGTGTTTATTATTAAAGGTGAAAATAAATCCAAACCATCATGGCCCTGTGTGAAAAAGTGATTGCCCCCTAAATCTAATAACTGGTTGGGCCACCCTTAGCAGCAACAACTGCAACCAAGCGTTTGCGATAACGTGCAATGAGGCTTTTACAGCGTCCTGGAGGAATTTTGGCCCACTCATCTTTGCAGAATTGTCCTAATTCAGTTACATTAGAGGGTTTTCGAGCATGAACGGCCTTTTTAAGGTCATACCACAACATCTCAATAGGATTCAGGTCAGGACTTTGGCTAGGCCACTCCAAAGTCTTCATTTTGTTTTTCTTCAGCCATTCGGTGGTGGACTTGCTGGTGTGTTTAGGATCATTGTCCTGCTGCAGAACCCAAGTTCGTTTCAGCTTGAGTACACGAACAGATGGTCGGACATTTTCCTTCAGGATCTCTTGGTAGACAGCAGAATTCATAGTTCCTTTTATCACGGCAAGTCTTCCAGGTCCTGAAGCAGCAAAACAGCCCCAGACCATCACACTACCACCACCATATTTTACTGTTGGTATAATGTTCTTTTTATGAAATGCAGTGTTCCTTCTACGCCAGATATACTTGGACACACACCTTCCAAAGAGTTCCACTTTTGTCTCATTGGTCCACAGAATGTTGTCCCAAAAGTCTTGGGGATCATCAAGATGTGTTGTGGAGAAATTGAGACGAGCTTTGATGTTCTTTTTGCTCAGCAGTGGTTTTCTCCTTGGAACTCTGCCATGCAGGCCATTTTTGCCCAGTCTTTTCCTGATGGTGGAGGCATGAACGCTGACCTTAACTGAGGCAAGTGAGGCCTGCAGTTCCTTGGACGTTGTTGTGGGGTCTTTTGTGACCTCTTGGATGAGTCGTCGCTGCGCTCTTGGGGTAATTTTGGGCGGCCGGCCACTCCCGGGAAGGTTCACCACTGTTCCATGTCTTCACCATTTGTGGATAATGGGTGGTTCGCTGGATTCCCAAAGCTTTGGAAATGGCTTTATAACCCTTTCCAGACTGATAGATCTCAATTACTTTCTTTCTCAATTGTTCCTGAATTTCTTTGGGTCTCGGCATGATGTGTAGCTTTTAAGGATCTTCTGGTGGACCTTACGGTGTCAAGCAGCTCCTATTTAAGTGATGCCTTGATTGTGAACAGGTGTGGCAATAATCAGGCCTGGGTGTGGCTAGAGAAATTGAACTCAGGTGTGGACAACCACAGTTATAGTATGTTTTAACAAGGGGGGCAATCACTTTTTCACACATGGCCATGATGGTTTGGATTTTTTTTCACCTTTAATAATAAACACCTCCATTTACAAATTGCATTTTGTGCTTACTTGTGTTGTCCTTGACTATTGTTTAAATTGGTTTGATGTTCCGAAACATTTAAGTGTGACAAACATGCAAAGGAACAGGAAATGAGGAAGGGGGCAAACACTTTTTCACACCACTGTATAGTGTGTGAGAGAGATAGATAGAGATACTGGGTGAGATAGATAGATATAGTGCGTGAGAGAGATAGATAGACATACTGGGTGAGATAGATAGATAGATAGATAGATATAGTGGGTGAGATAGATAGATATAGTGGGTGAGATAAATAGATAGATATAGTGGGTGAGATAGATAGATAGATAGATAGATAGATAGATAGATAGATATAGTGGGTGAGATAGATAGATATAGTGGGTGAGATAGATAGATATAGTGGGTGAGATAAATAGATAGATACTGGGTGAGATAGATAGATAGATAGATAGATATAGTGTGTGAGAGAGATAGATAGAGATACTGGGTGAGATAGATAGATATAGTGCGTGAGAGAGATAGATAGATATAGTGGGTGAGATAGATAGATAGATAGATAGATAGAGTGGGTGAGATAGATAGATAGATACTGGGTGAGATAGATAGATACTGGGTGAGATAGATAGATAGATAGATAGATAGATAGATAGATAGATAGATATAGTGTGTGAGATAGATAAAGATATAGTGAGAGCTATAGATATATATATATATATATAGAGAGAGAGAGAGAGAGATACTGGGTGAGATAGATAGATATAGTGGGTGAGATAGATAGATATAGTGGGTGAGTGAGATAGATAAATAGATAGATAGATAGATAGATATAGTGGGATAGATAGATATAATGGGATAGATAGATATAATGGGATAGATAGATAGATAGATAGATAGATAGATAGATATAGTGTGTGAGAGAGATAGATAGAGATACTGGGTGAGATAGATAGATATAGTGCATGAGATAGATAGATATACTGGGTGAGATAGATAGATAGATAGATAGATAGATAGATAGATAGATAGATATAGTGGGTGAGATAGATAGATATAGTGGGTGAGATAGATAGATATAGTGGGTGAGATAAATAGATAGATACTGGGTGAGATAGATAGATAGATAGATATAGTGTGTGAGAGAGATAGATAGAGATACTGGGTGAGATAGATAGATATAGTGCTTGAGAGAGATAGATAGATATACTGGGTGAGATAGATAGATAGATAGATAGATAGATATAGTGGGTGAGATAGATAGATATAGTGGGTGAGATAAATAGATAGATACTGGGTGAGATAGATAGATAGATACTGGGTGAGATAGATAGATAGATACTGGGTGAGATAGATAGATAGATAGATAGATAGATAGATAGATAGATAGATAGATAGATAGATAGATAGATAGATAGATAGATAGATAGATAGATATCGTGTGTGAGATAGATATAGATATAGTGATATATATATATATATATATATATATATATATATATATATATACAGTGGTGTGGAAAAAGTGTTTGCCCCCTTCCTCATTTCCTGTTCCTTTGCATGTTTGTCACACTTAAAGAGGAAGTAAACCCTGATGGGTTTACTTCCTCTTTTTTTCCCTGCAAAGGTAAAGCATAATGGACTACTATGCATCGCATAGTAGCTCATTATGTGTCACTTACCTGACACAGGAGCCAGCGAAGTCGCCGCTGTCACCTGTAGTCCGCCGCATCCATCTTGGTTGTGGCGTCTCTCGCAGCTCCGACGAATGACAGCGGAGAAGCCGCGATGACGTCACTCCCGCGCATGCGCACGGGAGTCGCGTCTCGGAGCTCCGACGCTGCCATTCGCCGGAGCCGCGATGACGTCACTCCCGCGCATGCGCACGGGAGTAGACAAATTTGGCAAATCCATTCTTGGACTTGCCGCATTTAGTGCGCCTGCGCGCCGCTGTCTACGGCGCATGCGCCGTAGACAGCGGTGCCCATTTTCGGGCAAATATCTCCTAAACCATATAGGTTTAGGAGATATTACTTGGACCTACAGGTAAGCCTTAATCTAGGCTTACCTGTAGGTCAAAGTTGTTTGGAAGGGTTTACTTCCATTTTAAGTGTTTCGGAACATCAAGCCAATTTAAACAATAGTCAAGGACAACACAAGTAAACACAAAATGCAATTTGTAAATGAAGGTGTTTATTATTAAAGGTGAAAAAAAATCCAAACCATCATGGCCCTGTGTGAAAAAGTGATTGCCCCCCTTGTTAAAACATACTATAACTGTGGTTGTCCACACCTGAGTTCAATTTCTCTAGCCACACCCAGGCCTGATTATTGCCACACCTGTTCACAATCAAGGCATCACTTAAATAGGAGCTGCTTGACACAGTAAGGTCCACCAGAAGATCCTTAAAAGCTACACATCATGCCGAGACCCAAAGAAATTCAGGAACAATTGAGAAAGAAAGTAATTGAGATCTATCAGTCTGGAAAGGGTTATAAAGCCATTTCCAAAGCTTTGGGAATCCAGTGAACCACAGTGAGAGCCATTATCCACAAATGGCGAAGACATGGAACAGTGGTGAACCTTCCCAGGAGTGGCCGGCCGCCCAAAATTACCCCAAGAGCGCAGCGACGACTCATCCAAGAGGTCACAAAAGACCCCACAACAACGTCCAAGGAACTGCAGGCCTCACTTGCCTCAGTTAAGGTCAGCGTTCATGCCTCCACCATCAGGAAAAGACTGGGCAAAAATGGCCTGCATGGCAGAGTTCCAAGGAGAAAACCACTGCTGAGCAAAAAGAACATCAAAGCTCGTCTCAATTTCTCCACAACACATCTTGATGATCCCCAAGACTTTTGGGACAACATTCTGTGGACCGATGAGACAAAAGTGGAACTCTTTGGAAGGTGTGTGTCCAAGTATATCTGGCGTAGAAGGAACACTGCATTTCATAAAAAGAACATTATACCAACAGTAAAATATGGTGGTGGTAGTGTGATGGTCTGGGGCTGTTTTGCTGCTTCAGGACCTGGAAGACTTGCCGTGATAAAAGGAACTATGAATTCTGCTGTCTACCAAGAGACCCTGAAGGAGAATGTCCGACCATCTGTTCGTGTACTCAAGCTGAAACGAACTTGGGTTCTGCAGCAGGACAATGATCCTAAACACACCAGCAAGTCCACCACCGAATGGCTGAAGAAAAACAAAATGAAGACTTTGGAGTGGCCTAGCCAAAGTCCTGACCTGAATCCTATTGAGATGTTGTGGTATGACTTTAAAAAGGCTGTTCATGCTCGAAAACCCTCTAATGTAACTGAATTAGGACAATTCTGCAAAGATGAGTGGGCCAAAATTCCTCCAGGACGCTGTAAAAGCCTCATTGCACGTTATCGCAAACGCTTGGTTGCAGTTGTTGCTGCTAAGGGTGGCCCAACCAGTTATTAGGTTTAGGGGGCAATCACTTTTTCACACAGGGCCATGATGGTTTGGATTTTTTTTCACCTTTAAATAATAAACACCTTCATTTACAAATTGCATTTTGTGTTTACTTGTGTTGTCCTTGACTATTGTTTAAATTGGTTTGATGTTCCGAAACACTTAAGTGTGACAAACATGCAAAGGAACAGGAAATGAGGAAGGGGGCAAACACTTTTTCACACCACTGTAGAGAGAGAGAGAGAGAGAGAGAGAGAGAGAGAGAGAGAGAGAGAGAGAGAGAGAGAGAGAGAGAGAGAGAGAGAGAGAGAGAGGAGAGAGAGAGAGAGAGAGAGAGAGAGAGAGAGAGAGAGAGAGAGAGAGAGAGAGAGAGAGAGAGAGATATAGTGGGTGAGATAGATAGATATATATAGTGGGTGAGTGAGATAGATAGATAGATATAGTGGGTGAGTGAGATAGATAGATAGATATAGTGGGTGAGTGAGATAGATAGATAGATATAGTGGGATAGATAGATATAGTGGGATAGATAGATATAATGGGATAGATAGATAGATAGATAGATAGATAGATAGATACATACATACATACTGGGTGAGATAGATAGATAGATGGATATAGTGGGATAGATACTGGGTGAGATAGATGGATATAGTGGGATAGATAGATAGATAGATAGATAGATAGATAGATAGATAGATAGATAGATAGATAGATAGATAGATAGATACTGTGTGAGATAGATAGAGATAGTGCGTGAGAGAGATAGAGATACTGGGTGAGATAGATAGATAGATAGATAGATATAGTGTGTGCGATAGATGGATATAGTGGGATAGATAGATAGATACTGGGTGAGATAGATAGATATAGTGTGTGAGAGAGATAGATAGATAGATATGGTGGGTGAGATAGATAAATATAGTGGGTGAGATAAATAGATAGATACTGGGTGAGATAAATAGATAGATAGATAGATAGATAGATAGATAATGGGTGAGATAGATGAATATAGTGGGATAGATAGATATAGTGGGTGAGATAGATGGATATATAGATAGATACTGGGTGAAATAGAGGGATAGATAGAGGGATAGATAGATAGATAGAGATACTGGGCGAGAGAGATAGATATATAGATATAGTGTGTGAGATAGATATAGTGAGATATATATATATAGAGAGAGAGAGAGAGAGAGAGAGAGAGAGAGATACTGGGTGAGATAGATATAGTGGTTGAGATAGATAGATAGATATAGTGGGTGAGTGAGATAGATAGATAGATATAATGAGATAGATAGATAGATAGATAGATAGATAGATAGATAGATAGATAGATAGATAGATAGATAGATACTGGGTGAGACAGATAGATAGAGTGGGTGAGATAGATGGAAATAGTGGGATAGATACTGGGTGAGATAGATGGATATAGTGGGATAGATAGATACTGGGTGAGATAGATATAGTGGGTGAGATAGATAGATATAGTGGGGTAGATAGATAGATAAAGTGGGGGAGAGAGAGAGATACTGGGTGTAGATATCTAGATAGATAGATAGATAGATAGATAGATAGACAGATACTGGGTGAGATAGATAGATAGAGATACTGGGCAAGAGAGAGATAGATAGATCGATACTGGGATAGATAGATAGATAGATAGATAGATAGATAGATAGATATAGTGTGTGAGAGAGATAGATATATATAGTGGGATGGAGAGATAGATATAGATAGATAGATAGATAGATAGATAGATAGATATAGTGTGTGAGAGAGATAGATATATATAGTGGGATGGAGAGATAGATATAGATAGATAGATAGATAGATAGATAGATAGATAGAGGGATAGATAGATATAGTGGGTGAGATAGATAGATAGATAGATAGATAGATAGATAGATAGATAGATAGATAGATAGATAGATAGACAGACACTGGGTGAGACAGACAGACAGACAGACAGACACTGGGTGAGACAGACACTGGGTGAGACAGACAGACAGACACTGGGTGAGACAGACAGACAGACACTGGGTGAGACAGACAGACAGACAGACACTGGGTGAGACAGACACTGGGTGAGACAGACACTGGGTGAGACATCAGACAGACACTGGGTAAGACAGACACTGGGTGAGACAGACACTGGGTGAGACAGACACTGGGTGAGACAGACACTGGGTGAGACAGACACTGGGTGAGACAGACACTGGGTGAGACAGACAGACAGACACTGGGTGAGACACGAGACAGACACTGGGTGAGACAGACACTGGGTGAGACAGACACTGGGTGAGACAGACACTGGGTGAGACATCAGACAGACACTGGGTAAGACAGACACTGGGTGAGACAGACACTGGGTGAGACAGACACTGGGTGAGACAGACACTGGGTGAGACAGACACTGGGTGAGACAGACACTGGGTGAGACAGACACTGGGTGAGACAGAAAGACAGACACTGCGTGAGACAGACACTGGGTGAGACAGACAGACAGACACAGACAGACACTGAGTGAGACAGACAGACAGACAGACACTGGGTGAGACAGACAGACACTGGGTGAGACAGACAGACAGACACTGGGTGAGACAGACACTGGGTGAGACAGACAGACAGACACTGGGTGAGACAGACAGAGAGACACTGGGTGAGACAGACAGACACTGGGTGAGACAGACAGACACTGGGTGAGACAGACAGACACTGGGTGAGACAGACAGACAGACACTGGGTGAGACAGACAGACAGACACTGGGTGAGACAGACACTGGGTGAGACAGATAGACAGACACTGGGTGAGACAGACACTGGGTGAGACAGACAGACAGACACTGGGTGAGACAGACACTGGGTGAGACATCAGACAGACACTGGGTAAGACAGACACTGGGTAAGACAGACACTGGGTGAGACAGACACTGGGTGAGACAGACAGACACACTGGGTGAGACAGACACTGGGTGAGACAGACAGACAGACACTGGGTGAGACAGACAGACAGACACTGGGTGAGACAGACAGACACACACTGGTTGAGACAGACAGACAGACAGACACTGGGTGAGACAGACAGACAGACACTGGGTGAGACAGACACTGGGTGAGACAGGCAGACAGACACTGGGTGAGACAGACAGAGAGACACTGGGTGAGACAGACAGAGAGACACTGGGTGAGACAGACAGAGAGACACTGGGTGAGACAGACACTGGGTGAGACAGACAGACACTGGGTGAGACAGACACTGGGTGAGACAGACAGACAGACACTGGGTGAGACAGACAGACAGGCACTGGGTGAGATAGACACTGGGTGAGACAGACAGACAGACACTGGTTGAGACAGACAGACACTGGGTGAGACAGACACTGGGTGAGACAGACAGACAGACACTGGGTGAGACAGATAGATAGATAGATAGATAGATAGATAGATAGATAGATAGATAGATATAGTGTGTGCGATAGATGGATATAGTGGGATAGATAGATAGATATAGTGGGTGAGATAAATAGATAGATACTGGGTGAGATAGATAGATAGATACTGGGTGAGATAGATAGATAGATAGATAGATAGATATAGTGTGTGAGATAGATATAGATATAGTGAGAGATATAGATATATATATATATATATAGAGAGAGAGAGATACTGGGTGAGATAGATATATATAGTGGGTGAGATAGATAGATAGATAGATATAGTGCGTGAGAGAGATAGATAGATATAGTGGGTGAGATAGATAGATAGATATAGTGGGTGAGATAGATAGATAGATAGATAGATAGATAGATAGATAGATAGATAGATAGATACTGGGTGAGACAGATAGATAGAGTGGGTGAGATAGATGGAAATAGTGGGATAGATACTGGGTGAGATAGATGGATATAGTGGGATAGATAGATACTGGGTGAGATAGATATAGTGGGTGAGATAGATAGATATAGTGGGGTAGATAGATAGATAAAGTGGGGGAGAGAGAGAGATACTGGGTGTAGATATCTAGATAGATAGATAGATAGATAGACAGATACTGGGTGAGATAGATAGATAGAGATACTGGGCAAGAGAGAGATAGATAGATCGATACTGGGATAGATAGATAGATAGATAGATAGATAGATAGATAGATACTGGGTGAGACAGATAGATAGAGTGGGTGAGATAGATGGAAATAGTGGG
The DNA here is from genome assembly GCF_037356315.1 of Lithobates pipiens. Taxonomy (NCBI): domain Eukaryota; kingdom Metazoa; phylum Chordata; class Amphibia; order Anura; family Ranidae; genus Lithobates; species Lithobates pipiens. Next base: position 277,764,316 of record NW_027507748.1, on the reverse strand, counting down.
ATAGATACTGGGTGAGATAGATGGATATAGTGGGATAGATAGATACTGGGTGAGATAGATATAGTGGGTGAGATAGATAGATATAGTGGGGTAGATAGATAGATAAAGTGGGGGAGAGAGAGAGATACTGGGTGTAGATATCTAGATAGATAGATAGATAGATAGATAGATAGATAGATAGATAGATAGATAGATAGACAGATACTGGGTGAGATAGATAGAGATACTGGGCAAGAGAGAGATAGATAGATCGATACTGGGATAGATAGATAGATAGATAGATAGATAGATAGATAGATACTGGGTGAGACAGATAGATAGAGTGGGTGAGATAGATGGAAATAGTGGGATAGATACTGGGTGAGATAGATGGATATAGTGGGATAGATAGATACTGGGTGAGATAGATAGATATAGTGGGGTAGATAGATAGATAAAGTGGGGGAGAGAGAGAGATACTGGGTGTAGATATCTAGATAGATAGATAGATAGATAGATAGATAGATAGATAGATAGATAGATAGACAGATACTGGGTGAGATAGATAGAGATACTGGGCAAGAGAGAGATAGATAGATCGATACTGGGATAGATAGATAGATAGATAGATAGATAGATAGATAGATAGATAGATATAGTGTGTGAGAGATAGATAGATATAGTGGGATGGAGAGATAGATATAGTGGGTGAGATAGATAGATAGATAGATAGAGGGATAGATAGATATAGTGGGTGAGATAGATAGATAGATAGATAGACACTGGGTAAGACAGACAGACAGACAGACAGACACTGGGTGAGACAGACACTGGGTGAGACAGACACTGGGTGAGACAGACACTGGGTGAGACAGACACTGGGTGAGACAGACACTGGGTGAGACAGACACTGGGTGAGACAGACACTGGGTGAGACAGACACTGGGTGAGACAGACACTGGGTGAGACAGACAGACAGACACTGGGTGAGACAGACAGACAGACAGACACTGGGTGAGACAGACACTGGGTGAGACAGACACTGGGTGAGACATCAGACAGACACTGGGTAAGACAGACACTGGGTGAGACAGACACTGGGTGAGACAGACACTGGGTGAGACAGACAGACAGACACTGGGTGAGACAGACAGACAGACACTGGGTGAGACAGACACTGGGTGAGACAGACACTGGGTGA
>NW_027507748.1:277740636-277753136 GCF_037356315.1 Lithobates pipiens | reverse complement strand
AGATAGATAGATAGATAGATAGATATAGTGTGTGAGATAGATATAGATATAGTGAGAGATATAGATATATATATATAGAGAGAGAGAGAGAGATACTGGGTGCTGCTGCCCCACGTCTGTGGAATGCTTTGCCTGATAGTCTGAGGGTTTCTCAGTCTACTGAAAATTTTAAAAAGGGGTTGAAGACTTTTCTTTTTAGCAAATGTTTTGTAAATTAAGCGGTTTGTTTGTTTTTATTGTAATTATGTAGCACTTTGAGGTCTTTTGATGGAAAGTGCATTATAAATAAAATTTATTATTATTATTATTATATAGTGGGTGAGATAGATAGATAGATAGATAGATAGATAGATAGATATAGTGCGTGAGAGAGATAGATAGATATACTGTAGATAGATATACTGGGTGAGATAGATAGATAGATAGATATAGTGGGTGAGATAGATAGATAGATAGATAGATAGATAGATAGATAGATAGATATAGTGGGTGAGATAGATAGATATAGTGAGTGAGATAAATAGATAGATACTGGGTGAGATAGATAGATAGATAGATAGATAGATAGATATAGTGCGTGAGAGAGATAGATAGATATAGTGGGTGAGATAGATAGATAGATAGATAGATAGATAGATAGATAGATAGATAGATAGATACTGGGTGAGACAGATAGAGTGGGTGAGATAGATGGAAATAGTGGGATAGATACTGGGTGAGATAGATGGATATAGTGGGATAGATAGATACTGGGTGAGATAGATATAATGGGTGAGATAGATAGATATAGTGGGGTAGATAGATAGATAAAGTGGGGGAGAGAGAGAGATACTGGGTGTAGATATCTAGATAGATAGATAGATACTGGGATAGATAGATAGATAGATAGATAGATAGATAGATAGATAGATAGATAGACAGATACTGGGTGAGATAGATAGATAGATAGACAGACACTGGGTGAGACAGACAGACAGACAGACAGACACTGGGTGAGACAGACACTGGGTGAGACAGACACTGGGTGAGACAGACAGACAGACACTGGGTGAGACAGACAGACAGACAGACAGACACTGGGTGAGACAGACACTGGGTGAGACAGACACTGGGTGAGACATCAGACAGACACTGGGTAAGACAGACACTGGGTGAGACAGACACTGGGTGAAACAGACACTGGGTGAGACAGACACTGGGTGAGACAGACACTGGGTGAGACAGACAGACAGACACTGGGTGAGACAGACAGACAGACACTGGGTGAGACAGACACTGGGTGAGACAGACACTGGGTGAGACAGAAAGACAGACACTGGGTGAGACAGGCACTGGGTGAGACAGACAGACAGACACAGACAGACACTGAGTGAGACAGACAGACAGACACTGGGTGAGACAGACAGACAGACACTGGGTGAGACAGACAGACAGACACTGGGTGAGACAGACAGACAGACACTGGGTGAGACAGACACTGGGTGAGACAGACAGACAGACACTGGGTGAGACAGACAGAGAGACACTGGGTGAGACAGACACTGGGTGAGACAGACAGACACTGGGTGAGACAGACAGACACTGGGTGAGACAGACAGACACTGGGTGAGACAGACAGACACTGGGTGAGACAGACAGACACTGGGTGAGACAGACAGACACTGGGTGAGACAGACAGACAGACACTGGGTGAGACAGACAGACAGACACTGGGTGAGACAGACACTGGGTGAGACAGATAGACAGAAACTGGGTGAGACAGACACTGGGTGAGACAGACAGACAGACACTGGGTGAGACAGACACTGGGTGAGACATCAGACAGACACTGGGTAAGACAGACACTGGGTGAGACAGACACTGGGTGAGACAGACAGACACACTGGGTGAGACAGACACTGGGTGAGACAGACAGACAGACACTGGGTGAGACAGACAGACACTGGGTGAGACAGACAGACACACACTGGTTGAGACAGACAGACAGACAGACACTGGGTGAGACAGACAGACAGACACTGGGTGAGACAGACACTGGGTGAGACAGACAGACACTGGGTGAGACAGACAGAGAGACACTGGGTGAGACAGACAGAGAGACACTGGGTGAGACAGACAGAGAGACACTGGGTGAGACAGACAGAGAGACACTGGGTGAGACAGACACTGGGTGAGACAGACAGACAGACACTGGGTGAGACAGACAGACAGGCACTGGGTGAGATAGACACTGGGTGAGACAGACAGACAGACACTGGTTGAGACAGACAGACACTGGGTGAGACAGACACTGGGTGAGACAGACAGACAGACACTGGGTGAGACAGACACTGGGTGAGACAGACAGACAGACACTGGGTGAGACAGATAGATAGATAGATAGATAGATAGATAGATAGATAGATAGATAGATAGATAGATAGATAGATAGAGTGTGTGCGATAGATGGATATAGTGGGATAGATAGATAGATAGATATAGTGGGTGAGATAAATAGATAGATACTGGGTGAGATAGATAGATAGATAGATACTGGGTGAGATAGATAGATAGATACTGGGTGAGATAGATAGATAGATAGATACTGGGTGAGATAGATAGATAGATACTGGGTGAGATAGATAGATAGATAGATAGATAGATAGATAGATAGATAGATAGATAGATAGATAGATATAGTGTGTGAGATAGATATAGATATAGTGAGAGATATAGATATATATATATATATAGAGAGAGAGAGAGAGATACTGGGTGAGATAGATATATATAGTGGGTGAGATAGATAGATAGATAGATAGATAGATAGATATAGTGCGTGAGAGAGATAGATAGATAGATAGATATACTGTAGATAGATATACTGGGTGAGATAGATAGATAGATAGATATAGTGGGTGAGATAGATAGATAGATAGATAGATAGATATAGTGGGTGAGATAGATAGATATAGTGGGTGAGATAGATAGATATAGTGAGTGAGATAAATAGATAGATACTGGGTGAGATAGATAGATAGATAGATAGATATAGTGCGTGAGAGAGATAGATAGATATAGTGGGTGAGATAGATAGATAGATAGATAGATAGATAGATAGATAGATAGATAGATAGATAGATAGACAGACAGACACTGGGTGAGACAGACAGACAGACAGACAGACACTGGGTGAGACAGACAGACAGACAGACAGACACTGGGTGAGACAGACAGACAGACAGACAGACACTGGGTGAGACAGACACTGGGTGAGACAGACACTGGGTGAGACAGACACTGGGTGAGACAGACACTGGGTGAGACAGACACTGGGTGAGACAGACACTGGGTGAGACAGACACTGGGTGAGACAGACACTGGGTGAGACAGAAAGACAGACACTGGGTGAGACAGGCACTGAGTGAGACAGACAGACAGACACTGGGTGAGACAGACAGACACTGGGTGAGACAGACAGACACTGGGTGAGACAGACAGACAGACACTGGGTGAGACAGACAGACAGACACTGGGTGAGACAGACACTGGGTGAGACAGACAGACAGACACTGGGTGAGACAGACAGAGAGACACTGGGTGAGACAGACACTGGGTGAGACAGACAGACACTGGGTGAGACAGACAGACACTGGGTGAGACAGACAGACACTGGGTGAGACAGACAGACAGACACTGGGTGAGACAGACAGACAGACACTGGGTGAGACAGACAGACAGACACTGGGTGAGACAGACAGACAGACACTGGGTGAGACAGACAGACAGACACTGGGTGAGACAGACACTGGGTGAGACAGATAGACAGACACTGGGTGAGACAGACACTGGGTGAGACAGACAGACAGACACTGGGTGAGACAGACACTGGGTGAGACAGACAGACAGACACTGGGTGAGACAGACACTGGGTGAGACATCAGACAGACACTGGGTAAGACAGACACTGGGTAAGACAGACACTGGGTGAGACAGACCCTGGGTGAGACAGACAGACACACTGGGTGAGACAGACACTGGGTGAGACAGACAGACAGACACTGGGTGAGACAGACAGACACACACTGGTTGAGACAGACAGACAGACAGACACTGGGTGAGACAGACAGACAGACACTGGGTGAGACAGACACTGGGTGAGACAGACAGACAGACACTGGGTGAGACAGACAGAGAGACACTGGGTGAGACAGACAGAGAGACACTGGGTGAGACAGACAGAGAGACACTGGGTGAGACAGACAGAGAGACACTGGGTGAGACAGACAGACACTGGCTGAGACAGACACTGGGTGAGACAGACAGACAGACACTGGGTGAGACAGACAGACAGGCACTGGGTGAGATAGACACTGGGTGAGACAGACAGACAGACACTGGGTGAGACAGACAGACAGACACTGGGTGAGACAGACAGACAGACACTGGTTGAGACAGACAGACACTGGGTGAGACAGACAGACACTGGGTGAGACAGACAGACACTGGGTGAGACAGACAGACACTGGGTGAGACAGATAGATAGATAGATAGATAGATAGATAGATAGATAGAGTGTGTGCGATAGATGGATATAGTGGGATAGATAGATAGATATAGTGGGTGAGATAAATAGATAGATACTGGGTGAGATAGATAGATAGATAGATACTGGGTGAGATAGATAGATAGATAGATAGATAGATAGATAGATAGATAGATAGATAGATAGATAGATAGATAGATAGATAGATAGATATAGTGTGTGAGATAGATATAGATATAGTGAGAGATATAGATATATATATATAGAGAGAGAGAGAGAGATACTGGGTGCTGCTGCCCCACGTCTGTGGAATGCTTTGCCTGATAGTCTGAGGGTTTCTCAGTCTACTGAAAATTTTAAAAAGGGGTTGAAGACTTTTCTTTTTAGCAAATGTTTTGTAAATTAAGCGGTTTGTTTGTTTTTATTGTAATTATGTAGCACTTTGAGGTCTTTTGATGGAAAGTGCATTATAAATAAAATTTATTATTATTATTATTATATAGTGGGTGAGATAGATAGATAGATAGATAGATAGATAGATAGATAGATAGATATAGTGCGTGAGAGAGATAGATAGATATACTGTAGATAGATATACTGGGTGAGATAGATAGATAGATAGATATAGTGGGTGAGATAGATAGATAGATAGATAGATAGATAGATAGATATAGTGGGTGAGATAGATAGATATAGTGAGTGAGATAAATAGATAGATACTGGGTGAGATAGATAGATAGATAGATAGATAGATATAGTGCGTGAGAGAGATAGATAGATATAGTGGGTGAGATAGATAGATAGATAGATAGATAGATAGATAGATAGATAGATAGATAGATACTGGGTGAGACAGATAGAGTGGGTGAGATAGATGGAAATAGTGGGATAGATACTGGGTGAGATAGATGGATATAGTGGGATAGATAGATACTGGGTGAGATAGATATAATGGGTGAGATAGATAGATATAGTGGGGTAGATAGATAGATAAAGTGGGGGAGAGAGAGAGATACTGGGTGTAGATATCTAGATAGATAGATAGATAGATCGATAGATAGATAGACAGATACTGGGTGAGATAGATAGATAGATAGACAGACACTGGGTGAGACAGACAGACAGACAGACAGACACTGGGTGAGACAGACACTGGGTGAGACAGACACTGGGTGAGACAGACAGACAGACAGACAGACACTGGGTGAGACAGACACTGGGTGAGACAGACACTGGGTGAGACATCAGACAGACACTGGGTAAGACAGACACTGGGTGAGACAGACACTGGGTGAAACAGACACTGGGTGAGACAGACAGACAGACACTGGGTGAGACAGACAGACAGACACTGGGTGAGACAGACACTGGGTGAGACAGACACTGGGTGAGACAGACACTGGGTGAGACAGAAAGACAGACACTGGGTGAGACAGGCACTGGGTGAGACAGACAGACAGACACTGGGTGAGACAGACAGACACTGGGTGAGACAGACAGACAGACACTGGGTGAGACAGACACTGGGTGAGACAGACAGACAGACACTGGGTGAGACAGACAGAGAGACACTGGGTGAGACAGACACTGGGTGAGACAGACAGACACTGGGTGAGACAGACAGACACTGGGTGAGACAGACAGACACTGGGTGAGACAGACAGACACTGGGTGAGACAGACAGACACTGGGTGAGACAGACAGACACTGGGTGAGACAGACAGACACTGGGTGAGACAGACAGACACTGGGTGAGACAGACAGACACTGGGTGAGACAGACAGACAGACACTGGGTGAGACAGACAGACAGACACTGGGTGAGACAGACAGACAGACACTGGGTGAGACAGACACTGGGTGAGACAGATAGACAGAAACTGGGTGAGACAGACACTGGGTGAGACAGACAGACAGACACTGGGTGAGACAGACACTGGGTGAGACATCAGACAGACACTGGGTAAGACAGACACTGGGTGAGACAGACACTGGGTGAGACAGACAGACACACTGGGTGAGACAGACACTGGGTGAGACAGACAGACAGACACTGGGTGAGACAGACAGACACTGGGTGAGACAGACAGACACACACTGGTTGAGACAGACAGACAGACAGACACTGGGTGAGACAGACAGACAGACACTGGGTGAGACAGACACTGGGTGAGACAGACAGACACTGGGTGAGACAGACAGAGAGACACTGGGTGAGACAGACAGAGAGACACTGGGTGAGACAGACAGAGAGACACTGGGTGAGACAGACAGAGAGACACTGGGTGAGACAGACAGAGAGACACTGGGTGAGACAGACAGAGAGACACTGGGTGAGACAGACACTGGGTGAGACAGACAGACAGACACTGGGTGAGACAGACAGACACTGGGTGAGATAGACACTGGGTGAGACAGACAGACAGACACTGGTTGAGACAGACAGACACTGGGTGAGACAGACACTGGGTGAGACAGACAGACAGACACTGGGTGAGACAGATAGATAGATAGATAGATAGATAGATAGATAGATAGAGTGTGTGCGATAGATGGATATAGTGGGATAGATAGATAGATAGATATAGTGGGTGAGATAAATAGATAGATACTGGGTGAGATAGATAGATAGATAGATACTGGGTGAGATAGATAGATAGATACTGGGTGAGATAGATAGATAGATACTGGGTGAGATAGATAGATAGATAGATAGATAGATAGATAGATATAGTGTGTGAGATAGATATAGATATAGTGAGAGATATAGATATATATATATATATATATAGAGAGAGAGAGAGATACTGGGTGAGATAGATATATATAGTGGGTGAGATAGATAGATAGATAGATAGATAGATAGATAGATATAGTGCGTGAGAGAGATAGATAGATAGATATACTGTAGATAGATATACTGGGTGAGATAGATAGATAGATAGATATAGTGGGTGAGATAGATAGATAGATAGATAGATAGATAGATAGATATAGTGGGTGAGATAGATAGATATAGTGAGTGAGATAAATAGATAGATACTGGGTGAGATAGATAGATAGATAGATAGATAGATAGATATAGTGCGTGAGAGAGATAGATAGATATAGTGGGTGAGATAGATAGATAGATAGATAGATAGATAGATAGATAGATAGATAGATAGATAGATAGACAGACAGACACTGGGTGAGACAGACACTGGGTGAGACAGACACTGGGTGAGACAGACAGACAGACACTGGGTGAGACAGACAGACAGACAGACAGACACTGGGTGAGACAGACAGACAGACAGACAGACACTGGGTGAGACAGACACTGGGTGAGACATCAGACAGACACTGGGTAAGACAGACACTGGGTGAGACAGACACTGGGTGAGACAGACACTGGGTGAGACAGACAGACAGACACTGGGTGAGACAGACAGACAGACACTGGGTGAGACAGACACTGGGTGAGACAGAAAGACAGACACTGGGTGAGACAGGCACTGGGTGAGACAGACAGACAGACACAGACAGACACTGAGTGAGACAGACAGACAGACACTGGGTGAGACAGACAGACACTGAGTGAGACAGACAGACAGACACTGGGTGAGACAGACAGACACTGGGTGAGACAGACAGACAGACACTGGGTGAGACAGACACCGGGTGAGACAGACAGAGAGACACTGGGTGAGACAGACACTGGGTGAGACAGACAGACAGACACTGGGTGAGACAGACACTGGGTGAGACAGATAGACAGACACTGGGTGAGACAGACACTGGGTGAGACAGACACTGGGTGAGACAGACACTGGGTGAGACAGACAGACAGACACTGGGTGAGACAGACACTGGGTGAGACATCAGACAGACACTGGGTAAGACAGACACTGGGTAAGACAGACACTGGGTAAGACAGACCCTGGGTGAGACAGACCCTGGGTGAGACAGACAGACACACTGGGTGAGACAGACACTGGGTGAGACAGACAGACACTGGGTGAGACAGACAGACACTGGGTGAGACAGACAGACACACACTGGTTGAGACAGACAGACAGACAGACACTGGGTGAGACAGACAGACAGACACTGGGTGAGACAGACACTGGGTGAGACAGACAGACAGACACTGGGTGAGACAGACAGAGAGACACTGGGTGAGACAGACAGAGAGACACTGGGTGAGACAGACAGAGAGACACTGGGTGAGACAGACAGAGAGACACTGGGTGAGACAGACACTGGGTGAGACAGACAGACACTGGCTGAGACAGACACTGGGTGAGACAGACAGACAGACACTGGGTGAGATAGACACTGGGTGAGACAGACAGACAGACACTGGTTGAGACAGACAGACACTGGGTGAGACAGACAGACACTGGGTGAGACAGACAGACAGACACTGGGTGAGACAGATAGATAGATAGATAGATAGATAGATAGATAGATAGATAGATAGATAGATAGAGTGTGTGCGATAGATGGATATAGTGGGATAGATAGATAGATAGATATAGTGGGTGAGATAAATAGATAGATACTGGGTGAGATAGATAGATAGATACTGGGTGAGATAGATAGATAGATACTGGGTGAGATAGATAGATAGATAGATAGATAGATAGATAGATAGATATAGTGTGTGAGATAGATATAGATATAGTGAGAGATATAGATATATATATATATATAGAGAGAGAGAGAGATACTGGGTGAGATAGATATATATAGTGGGTGAGATAGATAGATAGATAGATAGATAGATAGATAGATATAGTGCGTGAGAGAGATAGATAGATATACTGTAGATAGATATACTGGGTGAGATAGATAGATAGATAGATAGATATAGTGGGTGAGATAGATAGATAGATAGATAGATAGATAGATAGAGTGGGTGAGATAGATAGATATAGTGAGTGAGATAAATAGATAGATACTGGGTGAGATAGATAGATAGATAGATAGATAGATAGATAGATAGATAGATAGATACTGGGTGAGACAGATAGATAGAGTGGGTGAGATAGATGGAAATAGTGGGATAGATACTGGGTGAGATAGATGGATATAGTGGGATAGATAGATACTGGGTGAGATAGATATAATGGGTGAGATAGATAGATATAGTGGGGTAGATAGATAGATAAAGTGGGGGAGAGAGAGAGATACTGGGTGTAGATATCTAGATAGATAGATAGATCGATACTGGGATAGATAGATAGATGGATAGATAGATAGATAGATAGATAGATAGATAGATAGATAGATAGACAGATACTGGGTGAGATAGATAGATAGATAGACAGACACTGGGTGAGACAGACAGACAGACAGACAGACAGACACTGGGTGAGACAGACACTGGGTGAGACAGACACTGGGTGAGACAGACAGACAGACAGACAGACACTGGGTGAGACAGACACTGGGTGAGACATCAGACAGACACTGGGTAAGACAGACACTGGGTGAGACAGACACTGGGTGAGACAGACAGACAGACACTGGGTGAGACAGACAGACACTGGGTGAGACAGACACTGGGTGAGACAGACACTGGGTGAGACAGAAAGACAGACACTGGGTGAGACAGGCACTGGGTGAGACAGACAGACAGACACAGACAGACACTGAGTGAGACAGACAGACAGAGACACTGGGTGAGACAGACAGACAGACACTGGGTGAGACAGACAGACAGACACTGGGTGAGACAGACAGACAGACACTGGGTGAGACAGACACTGGGTGAGACAGACAGACAGACACTGGGTGAGACAGACAGAGAGACACTGGGTGAGACAGACACTGGGTGAGACAGACAGACACTGGGTGAGACAGACAGACACTGGGTGAGACAGACAGACAGACACTGGGTGAGACAGACAGACAGACACTGGGTGAGACAGACAGACAGACACTGGGTGAGACAGACACTGGGTGAGACAGATAGACAGAAACTGGGTGAGACAGACACTGGGTGAGACAGACAGACAGACACTGGGTGAGACAGACACTGGGTGAGACATCAGACAGACACTGGGTAAGACAGACACTGGGTAAGACAGACACTGGGTAAGACAGACACTGGGTAAGACAGACACTGGGTGAGACAGACACTGGGTGAGACAGACAGACACACTGGGTGAGACAGACACTGGGTGAGACAGACAGACAGACACTGGGTGAGACAGACAGACACTGGGTGAGACAGACAGACACACACTGGTTGAGACAGACAGACAGACAGACACTGGGTGAGACAGACAGACAGACACTGGGTGAGACAGACACTGGGTGAGACAGACAGACAGACACTAGGTGAGACAGACAGAGAGACACTGGGTGAGACAGACAGAGAGACACTGGGTGAGACAGACAGAGAGACACTGGGTGAGACAGACACTGGGTGAGACAGACAGACACTGGGTGAGACAGACACTGGGTGAGACAGACAGACAGACACTGGGTGAGACAGACAGACAGGCACTGGGTGAGATAGACACTGGGTGAGACAGACAGACAGACACTGGTTGAGACAGACAGACACTGGGTGAGACAGACACTGGGTGAGACAGACAGACAGACACTGGGTGAGACAGATAGATAGATAGATAGATAGATAGATAGATAGATAGAGTGTGTGCGATAGATGGATATAGTGGGATAGATAGATAGATATAGTGGGTGAGATAAATAGATAGATACTGGGTGAGATAGATAGATAGATACTGGGTGAGATAGATAGATAGATAGATAGATAGATAGATAGATAGATAGATAGATAGATAGATAGATAGATATAGTGTGTGAGATAGATATAGATATAGTGAGAGATATAGATATATATATATAGAGAGAGAGAGAGAGAGAGATACTGGGTGAGATAGATATATATAGTGGGTGAGATAGATAGATAGATAGATAGATAGATAGATAGATAGATAGATAGATATAGTGCGTGAGAGAGATAGATAGATATACTGTAGATAGATATACTGGGTGAGATAGATAGATAGATAGATATAGTGGGTGAGATAGATAGATAGATAGATAGATAGATAGATAGATATAGTGGGTGAGATAGATAGATATAGTGAGTGAGATAAATAGATAGATACTGGGTGAGATAGATAGATAGATAGATAGATAGATACTGGGTGAGACAGATAGATAGAGTGGGTGAGATAGATGGAAATAGTGGGATAGATACTGGGTGAGATAGATGGATATAGTGGGATAGATAGATACTGGGTGAGATAGATATAATGGGTGAGATAGATAGATATAGTGGGGTAGATAGATAAAGTGGGGGAGAGAGAGAGATACTGGGTGTAGATATCTAGATAGATAGATAGATCGATACTGGGATAGATAGATAGATAGATAGATAGATAGATAGATAGATAGACAGACAGACAGACACTGGGTGAGACAGACACTGGGTGAGACAGACACTGGGTGAGACAGACACTGGGTGAGACAGACAGACAGACACTGGGTGAGACAGACAGACAGACAGACAGACACTGGGTGAGACAGACACTGGGTGAGACAGACACTGGGTGAGACATCAGACAGACACTGGGTAAGACAGACACTGGGTGAGACAGACACTGGGTGAGACAGACACTGGGTGAGACAGACAGACAGACACTGGGTGAGACAGACAGACAGACACTGGGTGAGACAGACACTGGGTGAGACAGACACTGGGTGAGACAGACACTGGGTGAGACAGAAAGACAGACACTGGGTGAGACAGGCACTGGGTGAGACAGACAGACAGACACAGACAGACACTGAGTGAGACAGACAGACAGACACTGGGTGAGACAGACAGACACTGGGTGAGACAGACAGACAGACACTGGGTGAGACAGACACTGGGTGAGACAGACAGACAGACACTGGGTGAGACAGACAGAGAGACACTGGGTGAGACAGACACTGGGTGAGACAGACAG